>NC_048302.1:94842234-94872370 GCF_013100865.1 Trachemys scripta elegans
AAGCCGGGAGCCGGCGGGGCCGGGCCGGGGGCTCGGGAGCCGGGCCGGCGGTCGGCGGGGCCCGGCCGGGGGTGCTCGGCCAGGGGCCTGGGGGCCGGTGGTGCTGGGCGGGCCGGGGGTGCTCGGCCGGGGACCGGCAGTGCTGGGCGGGCTGACCCAGGCTGGAGACGCCGGGAGGGAGCCAGACTGGGCCGCGTCTCCTCCCCCCACACCTCCCTTACCTGCTTCAGGCTTCCCGCGAATCAAATATTCGCGGGAAGCAGGGGAGGGGGCGGAGTTGGGGCGGGGACTTTGGGGAAGGGGCGGAGTTGGGGGCGGGGCTGGGGGTGGGGCCAGGGCCACGTGGAGTGTCCTCCTTTTGGAGGCTTAAAATATGGTAACCCTAGCTTGGCTTCCACTCACCACACTCGCAGTACATGCTGCCTTGGTGCCTCTGCACATGCAGCCCCAGGGGGTAGGGGGAGTTCGGAAGCAAGAGCCAAAGAGCGGAGCAGGACCAAGTGGCTGCCTTGCAGGGAGGGTTAGCTGCAGAACCCTCGGCTCTGCATGGCTGGGGGAGGGAATGACCCCTAACATCCTGACAGCCGGAAGCCACCTCCCACCTGTCAACTTTGCTTCCTGCTCCAGGCCAGCTCCAGGCAGCAGCAAGGAGGAGCCGGAGCAAGAAGGGGGAGCAGGCTCAGCCAGGTAGTAATGGCACTTCCTGCCGCTGCGCTGGCTGCCTACAGTGCTGCTCTTCTGTGGCTGAGAACGAGTCTGTGGGGGACTTCTAGGACCCAAGTCGAGGCTGTGTGCACACAGGAAAGCAATAGGGCTTAGATCCTAGGTCCCAGCTTAACACAGCCTCACACCCTCCAGCCCTGCAAGGTCCTCGGACCCTAGGTCTGAGCCCTAGGTTACCACAGTTGGCATGTGGATGCAAGGGGAGTTAGGTTTGAGCCCATGCTCAAGCCTGGGTTTACCTTGCTGTGTAGACACATCCTTTGAGGTCCAGTGAAAACAGATCCTTTTATGGTTAGTTAACTTTTAAAAACACATACATATTTTTACTGTGAGAGGAGCATTACAGACACTGTAGAAACATTTTATAAATCCATTATAATAATTAATCTTACACAGCCACAATAAAATATATGTATTATATATAATGATTATTTAACCCCCTCCTTTTTCTCAGCAAAGGACCTTGCAGGTTCCATGCCTGTCAGGAACTCAGCTGGCTCAGGGTGTGGTTGCCAAGCAACTCAATGAGCTGGCTGTTCCCAATAAACCCTCACTAAGTAATAGTGCTCCCTGATTGGACAGAAGGAACAACAGCTCACCATTTAAGCCTTGTAGCAACAGCAGCACAGCTGCTGCTTTGTGTGTTCCACATCCATAACTGCATCAATCCTGCTGCCTGTACCAGCTCTTGCTCCAGCCTATTCCTGCTGCTGCTCCACCCCTAGTCCCTGCCTTCTTCAGAACTCCTGGTTTACTGGCTTGTCTCCTGACCACTACTCTGATTCTGCTCCAATCACTAGGCCAGACTCCTGTTCCAACCACTGGGTTGTACTGCCTACATTCTGGTGTGTGTGATAGTGTCTTTGTCACCTTTGAACTTCTGCAACTCACTCTACTTAGGGCTGAAGGTAAATGCCAGATAGAAACTACAAATTGTACAGCAGACAGCTACCTGCTTAGTGAGGAACAAAGGATGGCGTGAACACATCATACCAGTGCTCTCTGACCTCATCTTGCTCTCTATTTGTCTTGTAGATTTAGGACAAGGACCTCACACTCAAGGCCTTTAATGTCTAGGACTAGGCTGTCTCAAGGATTACCCACCCATCCAGGACTATCCAAGAAGGCAACCCTCCATGGGAATTACAGTTACAGTTTGTCATGCCCAAATTAAGATTCTTATTCTGGGTGCAGGGATCAGAGCATTTTTGGTGGTGGAAAATATGGTCACAGCACATTAGATGGAGCCTAAGCTTGTGTTCAGATCTATACACAAAATCCATTTCTTCAATAAGTTCTTCCACCACAAAAGGTATCTCCTTCCATGGAGTTCTGAGTTTAAAAGAAGAAAAGAAAATATCTGGAATGCAGAGTGTGCATATTGGCTTTTCTAAATTAGAGCTGATTATATTAGACCCCAAAATGGCCCTGCACAACTATAAAGATCAAATGTAACCACATCATTTTTCAATCAGATCATTTTTTAAATCACAGTCACATCAGGCATTATCCAAAAGACTGTTATTCTCCCTTGTTCTCACCTACCTGGCTGCCAAATATAATAGAAAAAAGTCAGTCTATGTAAACAAAATATTTAGCTGTAATTTATTTCTACAGTGTTTGTTGGGGTTTATCTCACCTAGTGTTAAAATGGAAATGAGCCACCAAAAATTAAATTTGTGAAGAGTCAAGAAGAATATGCAACGCTGTCTTGAAACAATGTTCTCAGCTGAATGTTAGCAATGTATTACTATATTAATTTCACTTCTAATAAACAAATAATTTAAAATTAAGAAATGTCATTATCAGTATCTTCCAAATGCTAAAATGATTTAGCATAAGAAAAATAACACCTGTATTTTCTTCTACTTGGTTATTATACTGTTGGTCAAAACGAATATCAGTCAAGAAGTGATGACAAATATTATCTATCTGAATTTCCATATCAAGATGATATGCTCCCTTCTATTGCATGATTCAGAGGAGAGCCAAATCATAGAAAACTTGCAGAAATGGGGCTGGTAGGCCATGTGGAGGTCAAAGGTAAAGGTGATAACTAGAATGACATCTTTAAAGAGAAATTTCAATACAACTGCAGCAATTATAATTTTATTATTAAAAATTATAGGAAATTAAATGTGCAGAGTACATTGTGGAAAGAGAAATCATTACACATCAATACATATTTAAAATGCAGTCACTGTACTAAAATATCTAGGTGATGACTGTAAAGCAGCATTAACTGCCACTGTACAGAAATCCCCATGCTGATCAGGATATCATGCTTCACGCAGCAGCAGATCCATCAATTATATTTCATGTGCCTGTCACTGCCCCTCCTCCCAAATACACAGTTTCTTATGTGCAGAGAATCAGTGGAGGGGAATTCATGAAGTTGCAGGTAGTGGGGACAGTGTCACAGAGATAGCATGTCTCTTCTATGCAGCTAGAGAGAGTCTGCTCAGCATCCATTCATGTAAACGGAGAGGATGATCCAGTCACTGTTATTAAATTGTTTTGGCTAGCATGATTAAATATGTTTTGTTATGCTGAAAAAAATTAGTATGTTCCCTGATGTCTTCAGGGTCATTGAAGCCTGAAGACATCACTTCAGCTGCACCAGCAAGAGTTACTGTATCTTAAGGCTGAATTCTTGTCACTATATTTGTGCAAGTGCTGAATAAAATAATAAAATATTCTTTTAGGTTAGCAAGATGAAATCAGATGCAGGTCACATCTTCAACTGTCTCCATCCCACTGAATGACTATTTTTTGGAACACACCATTGGTGGCAATATAGACAATGCTTGGTAAACCATTTTTAATATGATTTTAGAGTCCTTATTGCAGTTTATTTGTTATATTCAATCATTTAACACTGAGTGATCTGGAGGAATTTTCTGACAACTATAGAGTTGTCAATTATAAGGAAATAGTGTGTTGGGCACAGTATTTTCCAGTATTTGTTTAGGAACACTGGGATCTTGAACATAACATAGTGGTAATTTTTATTCCAAATATCTGGGAATAATGTCTTCCCCATAATGCCATTGCTTCCTTACTATATTGTATTGTCTTAGAATTTATACCTCTAAAGAAATAATACTGTAACTTTACACCTAGTGCCTTTCAGCCAAAGATCTGAACTAGGACTGTCAAGCGATTAAAATAATTAACTGCTTGATTAATCACACTGTTAAACAATAATAGAATGCCATTTATTTAAATATTTTTGGATGTTTTCTACATTTTAAATATATTGATTTCAATTACAACACAAAATACAAAGTGTACAGTGCTCACATTATATTTAATTTTTATTACAAGTATTTGCACTATAAAAAAAACAAAAGAAATAGTATTATTCAATTCAAGTACTGTAGTGCAATCTCTTTATCATGAAAGTTGAAGTTACGAATGTAGAATTATGTACAAAAAAAATAATTGCATTCAAAAATAAAACTGTAAAATTTTAGAGCCTGCAAGTCCACTCAGTCCTACTTCTTGTTCAGCCAATCACTCAGACAAACAAGTTTGTTTATATTTTCAGGAGATAATGATGTCCGCTTCTTGTTTACAATGTCAGAACAGGCGTTCTCATGGCACTATGATAGCCAGTGTCACAAGATATTTATGTGCCAGATGCACTAAAGATTCATATGTCCCTTCACGCTTCAACCACCATTCCAAAGGACATGCGTCCATGCTGATAACGGGTTCTGCTCGATAACCATCCAAAGCAGTGCAGACCGAAGCAAGTTCATTTTCATCATATGAGTCAGATTCCATCAGCAGAAGGTTGATTTTCTCTTTTGGTGGTTCAGGTTCTATAGTATCCTCATCAGAGTGTTGCTCTTTTAAAACTCTGAAAGCATGCTCTACGCCTCGTCCTTCTCAGATTTTCAAAGGCACTTCAGATACTTAAACCTTGGGTCAAGTGCTGTAGCTATCTTTAGAAATTTCACATTGGTACCTTCTTTGTGTTTTGTGAAATCTGCGATGAACGTTTTCTTAAAATGAATAACATGAAATATATGGCAGAATGCAGGTAAAACAGAGCAGGAGACATACAATTCTCCCCGAAGGAGTTCAGTCATAAATTTAATTAATACATTATTTTTTTAACAAGCGTCATCAGTCTGGAAGCATGTCCTTTGGAATGGTGGCTGAAGCATGAAGGGTATAAAAATGTTTAGCATATCTGGCACGTAAATACCTTGCAATGCCGGCTACAAAAGTGCCATGCAAATGCCTGTTCTCACTTTCTGGTGACATTGTAAATAAGAAGAGGGCAGCATTATCTCCTGTAAATGTTAGCAAACTTGTTTGTCTTAGCGATTGGCTGCACAAGAAGTAGGACTGAGTGGACTTGTAGGCTCTGAAGTTTTACATTGTTTTGTTTTTGACTACAGCTATGTAACAAAAAAAAAATCTACATTTGTAGGTTGTACTTTGACGACAAAGAGATTTCACTACAGTATTTGTAGGAGGTGAATTGAAAAATACTATTTCTTTTATTATTTTACAATGCAAATATTTGTAATAAAAATAATATACACTTTGATTTCAATTACAACCCGGAATACAATATATATGAAAATGTAGAAAAACCTCCAAAATATTTAATAAATTTCAATTGGTATTCTACAGTGCGATTAAAACTGCAATTAATCATGCTTCATTTTTTTAATCGTGATTATATTTTTTTTAGTTAATCATGTGAGTTAAGTGCAGTTAATCGACAGCCCTAGTCTGAACGCATTTAATAATGGAGGGTAAATATTTTTACAGATTGAGAAACTGACTCACACAGAGGTTGATACTTGTCCAAGTTCACCCAGTGAGTCAGTTGAGTCTCTGCCCCCCTCTCGCCCCGCCACATGTTGTAGTCACTAGGCCATATGTATTTAAACAGATACGTTTGATAAATGTTATGTTTTGTCTTATGTGAAAAAAGTTTTCAGACACATGCATCCCAAACTGGTATTCCTAGTGAGTTTGTTATATCTTTGGAAATAGGATGTTTTGAGCATATATGCAATAATTCAGGTATCCTCAACATAGGGGCAGGTAACGAACTACCTATCTGGTGGTTATACTCCTGGTACTCCTGGTAGATATATTCCTACCTACTTGTAAATTAGCTGCTTGAATCAGGGGACACGTTAATATTTGTGTTAACCGTGGAAACGTCTACACTGCAAATGCAAAAAGACTACTGGCAACGAGTCTCAGAGCCCTGGTCAACTGACTCGGGCTCAAGGGGTTCACACTATGTGACTAAAAATAAAAGTGTAGAGTTTGAGCTCAGGTTGTAGCTTGAGCTCGGAGACCTTCTGCCACAATCTGGGTTTCAGAGCCTGGGCTCCAGCCCAAGTCTCAACATCTAAACTGCTATTTCTCGCCCCATAGCTCAGAGATTCGCTGCCACAAGTCTTTTTTTTTTTTTTTTTTTTTTGCAGTGCAGATGTTCCCTGAGGTTCCTCTTTGTTTTCTCAGTATGAGCTCTCCATCTAGAATTTCTACTTTTCCAAGTCACCCCCTTTCCAAGCCTTCTCAAACCCTTCCTTTTGGCTGTGACATACAGCACAGGTAACATCTTCCACTGAAGAACAGCAAGTTCTGAGATACGACACCTTCTCCCTTGATTTTCTCTGGTCAAGCTCTCTTCCACCCCCATCATCCATAGTGTTGCTTTTCCCTGCAACCAGGGAGACAACATGAAATATTTTTTCTGATACTATAACTGATGTCATTCCTTGGTTAGCCACTGATGTGTACTCAAAGAGCGGGGCTGTTGACGCCCTCCAGTGGAAACCAAGTAAGTGACCTCATGATGTGCCAGGTTTCCAAGTGGCCCAGGAGTTGGACTCCTGGAGCTCTGTATATTTAACTACACACTGTTGCTGTGCCACTAGGCTGACAAAGATTTTGCCTTGTTTCCGTCAAACACCTATGCACGTGCTTAATTTCAAGAATGTGAATAATCCCATTTACTTCAGACAGACCTTAGATTATAAACATTCCAGGGAAAAGATTGTCTCTTATTCTGTTGGTACAGATAAAATAAATAAATAATAAAAAATATTTGATTTCAGCACAATAAATAATAACAATAAAGGAAAGAGCGACAAGGCTTGCATAATAGTAAAGTTACCTAACTTTATGCACCATTTATTGATTAGTTACCTCAAAACATTTCACTGGTAACCACTGTATTAAAATAATTCTTGTGCTAAAGTACAAAGCAATATGGAAGTCTAACACAGAAACAAAAGTGAATATCACTAAAAATGAATAATGAACATTATTTGTGACAAAAATAGCGGTTAGTAAAAGCATATAATATTTCGCAGGGCTTTTTCGGTGTTATTGACATTGTAATTTTTCTGGCATTTACAGTGCTATAATTGCATGATAGCTTGAAGGAATTTTGTGGTATTTCTCAAAGAACAGCAGAGTTTACCAGAAATACTTTTTTCCCCAAAACTGTTAAGAGGACTTTCATGCTTTTTAATCTATTCTTTTGAAAATGGAAAGCACATGCCATGCAATCATGACTTCCTGGGATTCTGAAAGACCAATAAAAGAGGCACATTGATACCCAGTGAATAGAAAGACAGTTATTGCATTTTGGATTTGATCTGTTCTGGGTGTTCTTTATACTCAAATCATAATTTTAAAAGGTTGTTTTCATGAAACCTTGCACATTCCTAGTTATCAGAAATCTAATTTCTTCCCATTGTGTTCATCAGTGTGAGTAAAAAATTTTTTTTTCCTATTCTATAATTAATTATATATGTTAGATGTATCATAATGTCATCAAGCTCTCTGATTTGAAAAATAGTAGAAACTAATGTAAAGTATGTGTATGTTGTGTAAGAATGGGGATGGCTCTTCCATTCCATTGGTTTCTAAAAACTTTTTTTAGTAATGTTATCAACTGAGATCACTATGAGTAAAGTTATTAAAAGATATTATGAAAATGTGTCTTTTTTTAAAGGAAGAATAAAATTCTTAAGACTATTAGAAGAAAGCTTGGTAGTGCAGCGGTTAATCCCCCATAACCTCTCACCTCTGGAGACCTAGGTTGAAATCTTTTTTTAGGATCACAAGTAAAAATCAATTTACTGTCCTTATCATTGTTCCCTGCAGATGTTTGTCCAAGTCACAAGCCGCCACACAATTCATTGTGTTTGTCAATCTAAAGAAATAAAAGCTGCTTGAAAGGGCAATAGGATGTTTTCTAGCTTGTGGAGTAACGTGGGCCAAAGTCACAACTAGTCTGCGCCTCAGTTTTTCCAACTGAAAATTGGGATAATAAAACAAACCTCTGTAAAGTGCTATGAAAGCCTCAGATTGAAGAGACTGAGGGCAAAGATCTTGGTCCTGCTCTGGTCCTTTGTGCCATTCTGGCACTGTAAAGGGGCTGCAGAACCAGCTTATTCAGAATAGATGGTATAAAGTCAGATATGTTGTAGAACTGAAGTAGTGACTCCACGCCACCACTGCTCATAGAACCATAGAGAGTGTGGTCAGGAAGCCTCTGTGTTCTGTCTATTCCAGGCTACCTAAGGCTGTGGGCAGCTGAGCATATAGGCAGCCTTTGGGTTGTTCTTATTTATGCTAGAGCCAAACTGGCTCTTGACCAGCACTAGGATTAAGGAGTTGCAAAGGTGGAATAAAACAATCGTTCTGACTCTCACACCTCAGAACTTGTACTGAGCATAGCTTGGACTTTTCAACAACAGGACTCTATATACATGCTTATTTATTATTCATCATTTTTATTTGCATTGTTGTTGTAGCCATGTTGGTCCCAGGATATTAGAGACACAAGATGGGTGAGGAAATATCTTCTATTGGACCAACTTCTGTTGGTGAAAGACAAAAGCTTTTTAGCTACACAGAGCTCTTCTTCATGGCAAAAAGAGCTCCATATAGCTTGAAAGCTTGTCCATTTCACCAACAGAAATTGGTCCAATAAGAGATATGACCCCACCCACCTTGCCTCTCCATTACTTGTATTGTTCACTTGATGGGGGCTCAATTCTAGTCTCTCTGAAGATTAAACTGCTGTTGTCTTCAATAGAAATTTCACCAGCATAAAATCTCCAAGATCAGGACCCAGGATGCATTATTATCGTTATTAATCATTTATGCTACAGGAGCTACCACAGGTCCCAATCAGGATGAGGGCAGCTTTGTACTTTGTTCTTTAGCAGAATCTATAGCCCAAGGAAATTCAATTCCTACTTTAAACCTTGGCTTCTGAGAGGTATTTGGTTGAATTTTAGGCAAAATTTTGATATTTGGCTTGGCCAAATCAGTTTTCAAAGGCATATTCAAAGTTGAACAAATAGGAGAAGACCCTCCTCCATCCTCACTGTGCCTGTAAGAAGGCTGCCTCAGTCGCTATTGCTCCCATTCATGGCCATTTCCTGTCAGGTTCTCTCACTGTTGTTCTTATCTAATCCCCTACCTTGTGGCAGTTCTCTTCTTCCCACTGTCTTTCTTACTGTTGTTCTTTCCCATTCCCTCCTTGGTTTCAGGACAGCATCCAAGTTAGGAGTGAACTCAAACACCCTGTAGGTTTCTAGGGAGGTTACTTCTCTCCTTGCTCGATGCAATCTGTAAGTTAAAACAAACATTTTTATACTATCCACAAACTTTGTTTACAAGAGGCAAATAGGATTGTGATGGTCCCAACTTTCTTAAGATGTTGCAATGTACATAGGCATATAACCAAATTATATAGCAGGCCTTGATTGCTAAAGGAGATGAAGCACACAAAGAAAAGCAGGGCTCAGGAATACAAATACGATGGGAAGAGCATTAATTGTACATGAAACTTTTAAGTACATGGACACATCCCACCACACAGATACCAGAACCAGGATGGGCACTGCTAGAGTAATATACTAGAGCAAGTGCACTGAGCACGGGCTCATCCTTACCAACACAATCTTCGGGCAAACCGACAAATATAAAAGTTGGGGGGTGCCTCCGAGATCAGAGCACTTGCACTTGATTGACTATGTCATTATACAGCAGAGACATCAGACAGCATAGAGATCACCACAGCAATGCAAGGAGAAAACGGCTGAACTGACCACTGGATGATCAGAACCATTTTCAGTTTATACATTGTTGCCTCTCAGTGAAACAGTGCTGAACAGTTTAAACCCAAACTGAATTTAGTAAGGTTGAAACATCCATTTCATCAAGAAATACTGAGGGAAAACATATAGGTAAAAATTGGTAGCATTACATCATCACTCAATAACACACTTGAAAAGTGGAATATATTCAAATCAGCCACCCTTTTTGCAAACTCTAGGTTAAAATCAAAGGCAGCATAAGGATTGAGTTGATGAAAATGTTGAGGAAATCAAAAAGATCCTCAAGGAAAAGAACAATGTATTTATGTCCGGGCAAAATGACAAAGAATCAACATAAAAGAAAGACAAATTCAAATACCTGCAAGCCAAGGCTCAAATATGGCTTTGTGTTCTACAGAATAACTGGTGGGAAAAGAAAGCAGAAGAAATACAGCATTATGTCCATACAAACAACACCAAGTTGTTTTATTACTCTCTGAATAACTCCATTTATGGCCCATGAAAATTGGGACCAGCTCCACTAAAGAATTCAGATGGAGCTGTCTTAATAAAGAACAAGAGGCATCTCTCTAAGATGGGTGTAGCACTTTACTGAGTTACTCAGCCATCCCTCTTCTGTCAACCCACAGGCTAGAGGAACTAATCTAGCATCCCACACAGGAAGAAATTGCCCAATTAACTACTGCTGAGGAAGGGCAAAAAGCTATCAGACAAATGAAGGCAAGTAAATCACTGGGCAAAGACAGCATACCAGCTGAAATCTGTAACTTGCAGGCTACAAAACTGTCCACTATCTATGCAACATTATCAAGGATATCTATCAATCTGAGAAAATTCCTCAGGATTTCAAAGACGCAATCATAGTTACGCTATACAAAAATAAAGGCAACAAATCTGACTGTGGCCATTACCAGGTTATCTCCTTAGTGGTAAAATCCTTGCTCATACTTTGCTCAATTGACTTGTCAAAACAGTCTGAAAGAAGATTCTGCCAGAGGCCCACTCCTAGTGTGGATTTAGCTCAGGTTGGAGCACCATAGACATTGTTTTTGTTTTTGAGACAGATTCAAGAAAAACGCAATGAACAAAACATGGAATTGTATTCTGTCGTAACTGATCTAAAATATGCATTCAACATATATGCAGAAATAGTCTCTAGAAAATTCTAGGAAACTATGACTGCTCCACCAAATTCATTAACATCACATGTCAATTCCATCAAGCCATGACTGGTCAAGTACTCTCACCTGGTGGCTGCTGTGAAATTACCCAGGGTACAATCTGGAGTGTTGAACAACTGTGTGGTCTCAATTCTTCAGCCTGGGGTGCCTTTTACACTGCTTTTCTGTGAGAACAATCACACACAGCCGCCAACGTATAAATTACTCCCAGCTATACAGTATGAGTGCTATAGCCAGCCACTCTGGAATTACACTTTGGAGCCACACGAGTAAATTCCCAGTCCCAGACTTTCCCTAAGAAATGTGTATCTTGTACTGCCTAGCCCCCTCCTGGACAACACAAGCTCATATAAAGCCTGTCATTTTATTAATAGAAAATGATATGCCCAAATATTGTTATCTCAAATGAAATTGTCCCAAACACTTAAATCCAAGCACACTGGTTTAGGTAAAACAATAAAACAAGTTTATTTAATTACAGAAAGATAGATTTAAAGTGATTACAAGGAATGAGGCATAAAAGTCAGAATTGGTTACAAAGAAATAAAAGGTAAAATGCAACTAACAAGCTAAGAGAATTCAAAGCAAAAGTCTCTCTCACCATATGCTTCAGCAGTCTTACTGACCGGATTCCTTTCAGAATCTTACTGGCCCAATCCCTTCCTTCCAAACCTGTTTCTTTGTTCCTCAGGAGTTGTGGCTGCTGTGGGTAGAGAGAAAAGGAGGAATATCTTGGGGCATCTGCTTCCCATTCTTATACCTTTTTCTCTTCTTTGAGAATCATCTCCAACTGGGGTTCAGGAGATGGGAAGTCTGTGGGGACAGGAACCTCCAGTTGTTTCTTTGCCAAGATGTAATTTTCTTGCTTATACCCTTTTTCCTGCCAAGAGTGGCCACTTAACCAGGTGATAGTCCATTTGATTTAGTTGACCTGGCTGAGGCATCATTTGGCCTTTTCTCTCTGAGGAACTGGTTTGTGGCTGCTTCCCCAGATTTTGGTATATGTCTTAGTAACGTCATACAGTAGACTCTTATAATTTTACATAAAATGTTGCCACACATATTTTACCAGAAAAATAAAGATCAGCAAATCATAAGTTTTCAAATGGCACCTCACAAGGCACACTTTGTACAAAATGTATTATAGTCTTGGAAAAGGGGTGAATTTACGGGTGCAGATTGTCACAGCCTACCTGAACCATTCCCCGTATCTAACAGAGTGAAACAAGGCTTCATGCTTTCACTGGTCCTCTTTGGTAGCCACTGTGAATTATCAGGGAGTAGCTGTGTTAGTCTGTATCCACAAAAACAACAAGGAGTCCGGTGGCACCTTAAAGACTAATGGATTTATTTGGGCATAAGCTTTCGTGGGCAAAAAGCCATGCATCTGAAGAAGTGAGGTTTTTTATCCACTCTGAATTATACAACTGACAGTTTTCAAGCCCTGAAGATGAGCTCTGTGTAGCTTGAAAACTTGTCTCTTTGACCAGTAGAAGTTGACCAATAAAAGATATTACCTCACCCACCTTGTCTCTCTGATCTTCAAAAGGCCATCTGCATAAACTGATGGAAAACTCTACAATCTCTGAAGGCTTACTACAAAGACAAAAGTTCTCGAAGAACTCCTATATGAAGCCCTGTGATTATGTTGTACTTAGTCATAGTGAAAATGACCTACAGCTTATCCTTGACAGGTTCTCAGGGACAACTAAACAGTTTGGAGTCACCATCAGCTTGGAAAAAAATAAGTCTTCTTTCAACCACTACCACTGACCCAAACATCACCATTGATGTTACAAAGTCACTCTAGCATGACAAAGCATCAAACATTAACATCCTTGAAAGAGGATGAAGAAGGCGCATTGAAGCAATGATTATCAAAACTTAGCTTGGACGGGTCATGTTATCAAAATGGTTGATGATAGATTCCCCCCAAAATTCCTCCTGAATTTCAGAAAGCGCAAGGACGGTCCATGTAAATGCTTCAAAACAACCTTAATCAGAATCTCAACTCATGCAGCATAAATACTGATAATTTTGAAGATATGGTCAAGGACAGACCTGAATGGAGAGCAACTATCAATAAAGGTTGTAAACACTTTGGCAAAGACAGATGAGAAAAACTGATTGAAAAATTGGCCACGCATCATTCCAAGTCTACACATTCCTATGCGACATCTGTTCAGGACGTTGCTCATCACAGACTGGACTATACAGCTACAAGAGATCACACGAGATGCCCTGGATGCGACAGTCAGCCAACCCCCATGCATACAAAGCCAGAACTCTGAAATGAAAAGGTGTCCTTGCAGTCGGACCTAATTCAGATTCCAACCTTTCAAAGTGAAGTAGCTACTGGTTCTTATATTTCCTCTGTTTCACTGGTTTCAATACGCTGTCTTTCTTCGTTGCACTGCCCCAAGCATATACTGCGCCATTTGTAATGATTTATTAGCTAAGAAATAAAGCATGACGCGTGAGTATGGATACCATGAGATAATCACTGCCCTAGGGCGAGATTACACTAGACACAACCAAATCCTCCCTAGGGGTGTGATTATCTCTTGACAACCCTACCTTCTGAAAATGTCTTCCCACTTCTTGTGATTTATTTATTTAACAATTCGAGGTAGAGTAATCAAACAGACTATGGTTTTAGTCCCCTGTACCTACATTCCCTATATTCTAAGCAAATAGATATTTCCCCCTGTACTAAGGAAAGCCTTTAGATTTGGGTCTTAAATCTGAAGATCGGTAAATCTGGTCGTTTCCTCCTTTACACAAACGAAACGCCGATTGAAATCAATAGGAGCTGAGTAATGAGAGAAAGATCAGAGCCAGTGGCTATTCCTTTAAATACAAATACACAAAAATCCCTAAAGCTTTTGTTGCAGATTCGTTAAAAGGGATCTGAACTCTTTAAAAAGCCCTAAGCCGTCATGTTCTGTGTCCCTTTCTGTTTCAAAATGAATCTATAACTCAACGCTGAATGTTCATAGACACCTTGGGTGAGTAAAACGGCATTTATTTCAGGGGATTTTAGTACGCAGATTTGGCTAAATACAAATTTTGATTTAGCAGACTCCTGCCATTGATGTTTGATCGTTTGTCTTTATCTGAGCTTCCCCCGCACACATCAGATTCCAGTCTTTCGGAGTCTGGTGCAATCTTTTTAAAGACCTATCTCACCGCGGTAGCTGTGTTGACACTATTTCTCAGCTATTTTGGGTATACACATAACTACAATTAAAAAATAAGATAGAACCCTCCCGTTTCACTTCTGGACTGTGCTTCCGTATTGCCTTTCTCTTCCTTACTACCGCTATTTTGTCCAATGTTCCCTAAATCTTATTTTCACCAACAAACAAACAAACAAAAAGATCACCCACTGATGAGTTCCGTCTGAGGAAATGGGGCGGTATAAAGGAAGCAATTGATTGAACATAGTTTTGTCCGAGCGTCTGTTTTGGAGACCCTTGATGCATTCGGATCAGAACTGAAAGATGGGTCTCCAAAAGCAGCTCCTTTTGAAGTATCGTCACCGGATTTTGTCGTAAGCATCAGCTAGAGGAGACTGATGGTTGCGATGTCCAGGCCACTGCAAGGAGAACGCTCTCCGACACCGACACATTTGTTCTGATTTCAGTATCTTAGCCAGGACGGTTTCTGTCTGGGTTCTGTCTGTCCGTCTATTCTTCTGATAAATATATATGTGAGCATTTATAAGTGCCTGATGTTAAAGACTTCGTGTGGCCACAATTGTGACGGAACCCTACACAAATGTGTTGAAAGAGAAAAATGAACCGTTTCGCTTTTCTTACTTTAATAACTACGGCGTTTGTGATTATTTTTGTGGACAGCTTTCCAGCTCATGTTCTCTAGTAATCAGCATCCTCACGCCCTCTCGCCAATGTCCTGTGTTTTATCTGAATGTGAATCTACAGACTCATTAAGAGAATGGTAATTTTTTTTCAAACTATCAAATACATTGAACAATAATAAATAATAAAGACATTTTCCATTTTTAGACCTGGCAAGTGCGTTTCCTGATTCAACCACAAGAGGGCACCTTGGACCTCTCTTCTCTTCCGTAATTGATGGCGGCAGCAGCGAAAGATAATTAGTTTTATGTATATAATATTTGATCATGAAAATATTCTTTGCCTTATACTAGCAAAGGGAACCTGTAATATATGTTAAAATAGTTAATTTTTTATTATCTGTTCGAATTGTTTTACCCATCCTACCCCCAAATTATTGTAGCATCAACTGAAAATGTAGGCAATGCAATGTTAAATCTAATTTTTCTGTGCAAAACCTAATTAGCCATTTTAAAAAAGGTTAACGCCAGCGCCTCAGACGGTTTTTGTTTAATAATCCTATTACTGATGGCTCATCATGTATAAAATGGTGCAGGAGGATGCAAAATTTCCACTTGTTTATAAGTGTATCTCGGAGAAATGTATAAAATAATCTACAGCAGAGGAGACAGGTCAGTGAGGAAGGGAAAGCAGTCACCTAAAACGTAAGTAGGCACCTTTCCTTCGGCTCTTACTGCCATTGTACATGGAGAATATGAATGTTATATCTGGCTACAGATTTGTTTCCAAATACCCGCAATATTTCCCCCCACATTTGTATTCTAGAGGAACTCTTGCTTGATTTTTTTCCCTTCTCTTCAGCGCGAGCCTCTTTCCCTTGGAGAATAGATCCCTTGGAGGACTCCTGGTAGTTTTGGTACTTTTGGGGAGATGGTGTCTGTACTGAAGAGCCCCATACCCCCGCCCCCCCCCCCAAGAAAAGTGATTCTTTCACTCCGGCCACTGCAATGTCCTGCCAAAAGAAACAGAACAAGGGGGATTTAGCTTTTCTATCCCTTCGACCTTTGCCCAGCTCCCCGGGTATCCAGCAAAGAAATCTCAGTCAGGTAGCAGGCACCTGCCTCTATTTCTCCCAAGCTCCAAATATCAGTCCTCCTTTAAAACCCGAAATACTGGGCGCTTGGGGGGGGGGGGAGACAGAGAGAAATAATTTTAAATCCTCAATCCAGCCTTGTCTATTTCTCTTTGTATTTAATTATCCGTCAATATCCTGAGTCATAAAAATTCGGATATAAAAGAATGTATAAAAGTGAGTGAAAGAAAAGGTAAGTCGTCATGGCATTACTTCTGCCGCTTTTAATAGGTAACCAACTAGAATTGTGGCTTTACTTTATATATACAATATGTGGACTAGCCCTCTCGTGAGTTAGTAACTGGATCTTCAGTGGCAATGGTGCTTTTCCTACTCCATAGACTTATAATCGTTTACTTAAAACTCTGATCAAGAGCCCCCACGAATGACAGTAGACAAAACACTAGGAAGATGTCTTGTTTAACTGGGATACTTGGCAGGGTAAACAACTGAAGCGCGAGTCCGGGAAAGCGGCGAACATTTATGAACAATAAATATTTGTGAATTGTGAAAGATGTTATTTTTAGTAATCGGGGCTCGGTGCGATCTATGCTTTGCTTAGTAGAGATCCAGCATAAAAAAAAAGTGGTGGGGTACTAAAACGTCTCTTGATGCTTTGGGTAAGAATCTAAAGGGACGGCGGATTCTTTAGTAGTAGCTTCCTCTGACAGGTCATCTGGAAGGCGCGTTTATTTATTTAGCGGGGAAAAGGAAATATTGCTGAAAATAACGCCACAGACAATGGTCTGTAGCGGAAAAGAAAACTCCGTTCTAGAACTCTCGGCGCTGGTCAGAATCTCCGGGGCTCCAATAGTTTTCAGCCGAGCGAGCGGTTTCTCAATGAACATGCATTGTCTCCAGTATTCCGCGGCGCTTATTGAAATAGAAGTAATGACTGGGGGGGGGGGCGGTTAAGTCAAAGTTGCTCTAGTCTCGGAAACACCTCCAGCTCCCTAGCTATCTAGCACCAAGCACTGCCAAAGGAGCTCCTTGACTTGTGCACAGAGATCGCAGCTGACAATCTTTGTTTTAAACCCCTGCTGATGTTGTTGCGCCAAATCCTCCCACATCAGACAAAATATCTGCATTTTCACCCAAACGAGAGCAATTACTAAGGAAACGGGCCCCTCTCGCATCGCCTTTTCCTTCTGGTCCATTTGAAAACGGATCCATCAGCGGGTACCAGGCGTTTAAGAGAGAATTTCTTAAAGGGCATGTGGGACGGAAACAAAAGGCTGCCATTCACAAGAGAAGTCAAAGGCACTAAATAGGGACATCAAAAGGCTCCCAAAATAGGAATTCGGATCCAATCGAAAAATAAAAGAACCTGATTTCTTTTCTTATCTGAAACACACGGATGAAAAGCCCTAAAGCAAACAGCCAAAGAAAGCGATTTTTTTTCAAACAGTAAGAAAAGGGAAGAAGGAAAAATAAAGAAACAATCTCATGAATGCATTTCCTTGGACTTCAAATGAGATGAATGAAAACATAATATCAACAGCTTCCACAAGACAAACCTCATTAGACTAATGTCTTTCATCGCGTCAGTTTTGTGCCTTACACTATTCCCGGGATAGAGCGGCGATTATTAGGTATAAAACTAAAGTAATATGGGACAAACACCCTCTCTCTGGGTAAATAGATTCAACCATCGATTTAGCTAATCTCTGGCTATAGAGATAGGTTATATTTCAGGATTTGGGTTTTAAAATGAATCACTGTGAAATAATCGTATGTTTCAAGTATTTCATAGTGATCCATTAAAAATAAACAAGTCCTGAAATATAACCTGTATCTATGTATTCACGGTATTTCATATTGGCTTATTATTTTAAAATAAATAAGTCCTGAAGTTGTAAAGAGTATATACAACAAATGCGCTTCCGTTACATCTCCTCGAATTTCTGTCTACACCAGTTGTGTGTGTGAGTGTGGTTACAGAGATGGAAGGAAGATACGTCTAATTCGATCGTAACTTAAAACTGATTTCAAATATTATTTAAAACGAAAGAGAGTGCACATGCTACTCCTAGTCATGCACTTCGCTTTTGCACAGGGGTAACGCATGTCATTCCGTGTCTCCCCCCCCCCCCAAAAAAAGAACAAAACATTCCTTACGAAGCAAAGATTTTCTCGGGTGATTTTGTTCCTTGAATTGGATATTTTTAGACATCTCTTTGTGCAGCCTTTGAAATGATACACAACAGACACATTCCCAGCTCATAGCCAGGCGCCTTCCTTCTGCAGAGTGGGAATAATTCTGCGCGCAATGTGTGACACATATTCGAAGGCTAATTGGCATGGAATTATACGGATTCAACAATGCTACGCAAACCCAGTGACTTTCCTGCTTTTGAAGCCAGAACAAACTAATAGATTAAAGATCAAAGAATGGCTAAGGGGGTTAACTTTATGCCTAGCCTACAATCCCGATCCTGCTCCTACTCGCAATGATTTAAGTGGGCGCAGGATCTCTCTGTTTAAAGCTTCTCTTTCCTAGGGGGCTGAAGTCCCGAGCGATCGGGAAAGTTTGACACAGCGGCAGCCTTTGGTTTGGCTCGTCCCCCTCCCCCGTCCTTTCCATAGCCTCCTGCCCGGATAAAGCCCTTCTTGACAAGGCTCCAGGGCAGAGACTTCCCTTTGGTCTCAGTGTGTGTTCTGTAAAGTTGTGACAGATTATTAGTAAAGGGAGGGGTTTCACAGTTTGATGAAGATATAACACACTCTGGACCATCCATCCTCCAGGCCCATTCATCTCTGAAAAGACAGAGAGAGAGAGAGAAACTTTCTCCCTCTTCCCTTCTCCAAAGCAATTCATCACTGGAGTTGAATTGGGAGTTCTGTCTTCAGCTAAATTCTCCCTCCCTGGACCTCTGCTAGGAGCCTCGCGGCAGCACCTCTAGGTTTATGTCACATTCCCATCTCTGGGCTCCCCGAGCAGTAGGACAAAAGATCTGAAGAAGAGGGCCACAAACGAGGAGAAAGGGCTCGAACCTGATGTTTCCATCACTACACAATACCGCTTTCTTTAGTAAGGTGCTTGGTGCGTTCCACCCAGTGCAGTCACATAGAGAGACTGGAGGCTCGCGGCTGGGCCGGAGTATGCCCCAAACTCCTGCCCTGATCCATTCGACCAGGGAACTTTCAGTCACACTCACTGAGCAAGGAAGGACTTGGAGGGGTGGGAGTGGGGGAGAAGTTTCCCCAGAGCTCCGTGAAGCTGGTTTCTTCCTGATAACCGGTGGGAGGAATTAGAAAGGTGCCTGTCCTCCAAGTTAAAATCTTGTCCAATTGTGTCTTGAAAAGACGAGAGGCAATATGTTTATCTGGCACATAAACGACGCCCTATAAACATTTGTATCGCCTTTATAAGGGAAGAGCAGAGATTCTTGGAGACTACTTATGTGGGGGTGAGTAGATTAGATAGATAGATCGCCTTACTTCGATCTAAACTTTAACTACAGAATAACTGAAAAGATTGTAATGGACGAGGAGCTCCTACGGCAGTCTTTTGTTTGGAAAGGAGTGATATTCATTGTTTGTCATCGCAGAGAAAGAGAGGAAATTAATTGCAACCAATTAATAATTAATCCAATTTAAACAGCTTTATTATCTCCCCAGAACGAGGGGGATTTGTCAGATAACCCCCCGAAGACCAAATGTCAAGTTTAACCAAATAGTTATTGCTTTATCAAACAGCGTCTGCAAATAAATTAATCAAAAGCAAATATGTCCTTTGTGCGGCTCATTTGCCGGTAATGGATGGAGATGAAGATTTGCCGATATTATTGTCTGTCATTCAGTCTAACAAAGTGAACATTTATTGCATATATATTAAAAATTATCCCTTAATCGAGCAGGGCTGGGGTTGAAGTTATTGGAGTCTCCACAGAGGTGAGGTCCCCTTGGATAGAAGCGGGGAGGGCCTCTTCCTCTCCTTTCCCTGCGATTCCCTTCAGAACGTGTTTCAAAATTGCTTTAATCCACCGCTAAATTGAGCTGTTTTACTAACTGTCCACAACACCCTAAACAGTCTGAGGAGCTAATGGACGGGATGTTAGAAAAATAGTGGACGTAAGGCACATCAGAGGCGATACATTAGCCCAGGAGTAATGGCCCGGGACCTAGCAATGGGAAACAACTCCTCTTTGTCTCCCTCTTGGTTACATCATTTTCTAATTAGGCATAAAATTGTCTTCATACACTGGTATCGCTGGCTTCATAAACATAACCATTATGGTTCATAAGGATCCCATTGTGGGGAACCCTTCTCAAAATAGAAAAGGATTTGGAGAGGCCCGGAGAAAAAAACATCCTCTTTGTTTTCTCTTTTGAGAAGATGGATGGGCGATGTCACGCAGCTGATTACTTTAGACTATTAAATTGTCAGAAAGGAAGAATTTCCCTAATAATAAGGGTTTATGGGGAATTATAGAGTTGGGTTCAGGGGGAGACAGATCGGAGACTAACAAGAAAAAACCGAAAGGGGGGGGGGATTATACTCTAAAAGTAAAACTGCTGGGGAGGGGAAATTGCCTGTGTAAATCATTATTTAGTAAAATAAAAGGAATTAATCTAGGAAAACGGACGTAATTTTAGTGCTAGAGCTTGATGATTTTTCAATAAGGATTTCTCTCTCCCCCCCTCTTTTTGGGGGGATGCTGTCGGGGGGACCTGAAGCACTTGCACATCAAAGGCTTTTTTAAAACAGCAAATTCTCCCATTTGTCCCTGTACAAGGGCCAACTGTGTCTCTGAATTCTGCTGTCTCCCCAAAGCAAAAGCAGACTGGGCAGTTACCCCGGCCATGAAAGGCAGGGCCGAGCAAAGCTAGCCTTAGCTCCAGGACGTAAAGCCAATTCAGCCCGCGCCCTGTTGGGAGCACGGCGCTAACTGGATGGAGATGGATGGAGCTGCTGCGAGCCCCCGACGCGGTGTCAGACCTGGGACAATTACTGTCTCCAAGCGGATGGACAGACTGACCTCGGCGCACTGGCCCACTGGCGGCCCTGATGAGCTTATCTGCAATTTGCTGGATTTAGTTTACAATAACCCGACTTGACATAAATAACTCCCATGCTGTGGCTACGCCTGCCTGACCTCCTGAACTAGTGCGAAAACACTGCTGTATTGAGCCAGGAGACAGGTTTTTAAGCTATTAAAATATAAACAAATTTCGAGCTACTTCCCAAGCCAGTTCTGCCCAAAGATTGTGGTACAGGCTCTTTATTTCATCCCTGCCCAAGCGGACGGGGAGCTTCGATTTCTCCTGGGTTAATTTTTTAACCGCCACCACCACTTTCCTAATTCTGTCCCCTTCTCGCTTCCCTTTCGCATGGCATGAACCCACCGGCTACTCTGCGAAAGGCCAAAGCACGGGCCGAATATTTAAAATATGAGTTTTGATTTAAAGCATCCCAACGCCCACGCTTTTAAACAGGATTGCAGAAGAAGGGCCTCAGAGCAGATGGGATAAGCAGACTGACATGGAGTTTATAGACGATTCCACTCCTGCACACTCACGTCTCCAAATACAACAAACCGGGCGCTCAGACGCTACGCTGCTGAAGGCCACATAAGTGTTCTGAGAGCTCACCTAAATTCGGCCTGAAGACATAGCTTCTACTCACCCCCGAGAGTTTAGTTGCACATAAGGGATATAGCGACTGGTCCAAAGCCCACCGAAACCAAGGGGCGATTTTTCATTCACTTCTGTGGGCTTTGAATCAAACCCATCACCCCGTGCGAGTCCGTTTCTACAGTCCCTACTCAAGCTACTGCCCAGTGAATGACAAATCTGCAGTCTCCCCTGGAACGGTCCGGAAGGTATTTGTGAATAAGGCCCTAAAGATATGGCCCAGATGGAATAAGGGCTGCAGGGTGCGGCTCCTCTTGAGAGACCTACATCTGGAACAGCACATAGACAACTTCAGCACTTCCTCAACCTCACTGGAGTATTTGTTCGATTTGAAGAGTCCCTGTAGGAGGAGGATTTGTAGATCAGATGCGGCTCTACACAATTATATACGTGTAAGCAGATACAGAACGTTTCTCACATCTCATTTTATTAACTTGATGCAATATAACAGCTATGGAAGAAGGCCTGCAGGCCTGACAATGGAGAAGGGAGTGGGACCTTCACACAACACTGTAAAAAGCACGTCTCTCATAGACACCTTTGTTCATGTCCTTTCTGAAAGCATGGAGTTTAACCCGAGCGAGTTTGGAGACCTTAACCAAATATCTCGTAACACATCTGAATGCTGTTATCTGAGTGACAACAGTATGGTACATTGGCTTCAACAGCACAACAGTTTACTGCATATGCTCAGTAGTCAAATGTGAAATTAAATAATTTTCCAAAGGAAAGAGGCAAACAAATAGTTTGTCCACACTATAGACCAACTACTTACAGCATTTCATTGTCAAGTGAAAAATATTGAATGACTGAAATGCTGAAATACACACAAACATCTATCTGTATCTCTGTAGATAGTATTTATTTTTTAAATGTGTAAACGAACAAATAACATACCTAAACACACCAGAAGAAGCCCTTGAAAACATAATTGTAATGGGAAACTAGTGTGTCACTATTGTGAGCTGTTGCGACACCAACTAAAGAAACATTGCATTTTTCATTCAGTGAGAACGTTGTAATCAGTTTCCATTTTGATCTATTGCCTCTTAGCTACAATTGCTGATCCCATGATTTGGCTATTTTAGCCCTATTCCTTTGCCTACTAAAATACGGGAATGGAGTTCAGGCTTCTCACACAACGTTTGTTGAAACAAGATCTTTGTTTCTGTCCTTTGGGAAACTCGGCGCCTAACTATAGGAAGGGAAGGTGGGGAGGGGCACCAAGAGTGAATGGTAAGGAAGAAAAGAGGCTTCCCCTGAAAAGTCCCCTCCGAGTCCTTGTAAAGCGGATCTGGTGTTATCCATTTAACGTGGCATATGGAAATCTTCCCGCGAATCTACAATTAAAGGAGCTCCCCTTTATTCTTTTATTCTCCTGTTAACTTTTGTGTTAAATGTTAACAACCTGGCCCTAGCTATTATGGCGCTATTACCAAGTGAATGTTGACTCCAACCCGGACTTCTTTTCTGTCTATTCTGAGGCTGCTCTCCCACGCAGATTTATGTATTTTTGATATTAAATTCTTTCTCTCATTAAGGCTGCTCTCTTGTTGACTTTTATTGACCCTCGGCCCCTATCCCCATACTTTTCCATATTTAATACTGAAACATTTTTCCAGTGCCCTCCCCTCTTTGTTACCTCCCGGTTGACTGCTGTCCCTAATGGCATGTGCTGTTTGCTCTGTTGTTGAACTTGGTAGGGTCACATAGTCTTGTGCTGTGATATTCTCTGCATTTCCAACCTTGCTATTCTGATGAGGTGCCTTGTATAACAAGCCTTTTTTCCCCTAGCTACCAACTTCCTAATTACTTAAACAAACACCTTCCCTAATGATCCCCTAGGCTTCCTAATCCCTTTCGGGTTTTGTTTAGCTGAACTGCTAATGCTCTGCCTGTCCTACTGGCAGCTTGGCCTTTCTGACCTGAGACATCGCAGCTCTTCTCCTTGGAGCGGGTTGCCTTGTCCAGCTCCTCCTGGGCCAAAGGCCAGGCTCATGGGAGCATTGCATGCCACCAGCTGCTTGAGGTGACACTGAGTTACAAAGGAGAACCGCAAAGGAAACTTCAGCTCACACAGGCAAATGAATGTGTTCATTTATCTCTCCTAATTCAACACTTCGCTTCATGCCTCGGCCATACAGCTTGGCGGATGGAGAGAATATGTAAAGGAATAAATGTCCTTCCCAAGAAAGATTGGCTCACTTCTTGTGGCCGGTCTGTTCAGTATCATTATGTGACCAATTTCCAGAATTGAAGTTGCCTGGTGTTTTGATTCTTCCCTGCCTGTGCATTTGTGCCCTGGAGGTCCCTTCAAAATGGATACTAATTGTTGGGGCTGCACACTGCTGGCTGCTAAAATGCCCCAGGGCTCCAAGGACCTGCTCCTCAATGGCTTAATTGACAAGGACTTGTCTGTATTTAGGAGCAGCTGGTCCAAAGCATTGGCACATCAGTGCAATCTTAACACAGCATCCCTAGCCTGGAGGAGTATGAGGGTAAACGTGGTTAAAATGAAGGAAGATTTATAGTCGGCCCCCTTGGGTAATAGGACAGAAGACAGCTACCAAGATTTTGCCCTAGTAGGGGTTTCATTCATCAGCTTCCCAGCCTTGGTAACATGTCTAGGAGCCACGTTCCAGCTATTATTAATAATAGGAGGTGGCCATTTAGAACAATTAGGCAGGTGACAATATTCCACAATAATGCAGAGCCCTAAACAGGACAGGGGAGCCACAGACGAACAAATCTGTCACTGAATAACACTGGGATTCTGCACTGTAGCTGCTTCCCTTTGGTTTTAGTTTGATCCAAGAGGCACCGAGCTCTCGTTTATATAGGAAGTTTGCAGCCTGGAGTTAAATGTATTACCAACTAAATTATAACAGGCATCATTTTACAATGCTCCTATAAGAAAGGGGTATTTTGTGGAGAATGCGCTTCAAGCCTGTTTAGGGTGCAGCTTTTTATAAGGAACTGTCTGCTTTAAAACGTAGACCATTACATTTAAGTCATGTTTTAGTTTTAAAACGGAATTGCGATTAGGAGTCCAACGTATTTCATTTCAGAACTATAGCGCCTCAGATCTTTTCTTTTGCTCCTTTAAACCCCTTTAGCTTGCACAATTCTTCTTCATCCGATTTAAATATTTTACTTCTAAACGCGACCTGCTATTTTGTCATAGAGAGTTATTCAGCTTTTTACAAAGGAGGTTTATGACATGGTTTAAAATTAAAGTGGTTGTTTTTATTGCAATGTGTGGGAAATACTTTTATGTTCACACAGTTCGCCCTGTGAATAGGGATAATAGGTTTGGGATCTTCATTGAAATTTGAAGTTTTTAAACAGAAATTCCCTAACTTTTGCTCGTTTTCTCAACTTTTTTTGCAGGAACAATGCCAACATTGAAGCCCTCGGTTGGAGTCTGCACAGTTGGAGATCTTTGGTGCCATTTTAGACATCTTTGGATTTCATCAATCAAACTGACTGCAATTTTCCATAAAAACCCTGAATTTGGGTCAGAAAGTGGGCAAAGCAGATAAAGATCATTCGGCTGTCTTATGAGATGATAAATAGATATCCATTCAGCCCAACAATGCAAGAAGTGCAGTTTTGTAATTCACTTCCTTGGTTTTGAATGCAGTGAGTCGAAACAATTTATACATGTTTTCCCATGGTTTAGAAGATGTCTTTACATACTTGTCAATAGTAACTTGACCTTTTTCCCCACTGAGTTACCAAGTGGTATGTGTTTGTTTGCTTGTTTTCCCCAAAGAACAGAAAAGGTTTGTTTTTTTTAGAGACAAAATCAATAGATTATTTCTTCTGGTAGTAGCCCATACCAAGCTTAACTGTGTTCTGTTGGTGATTTGCCGTGTGCTTCTTTCGATACATGTGGTCCAAGTTGGGTTTCACACAAACCTGTTGGACTTGCTCAGAGTGTATTCTTGAACTTGACGAAGGCCCTTTTGAATAAGGCGAATGAAGAGACGCCCTAAAATAAATCAAAGCAGTTAAAGAAGCTTCAACGGGTCTTACCAGTCTGCCTCAGACCCTGGGGGGGAGGAGGGAGGGGGGAGCTGCTTGAAATCTTATCTGAAAGTGATCTGTGAATGAAAAAAAACCCTCCATTCTTTTTTCTCACAGTAAAACAAATTATTTTAATCATAGCTGAGATGCTGCCTGCCACATGGCTCATGCTCTGTTTAGCCCGTATTCTCTTTCTACTCTTGACTCTGCTGCCCCAAACTGCTGTTTGGTTTTAACACGTTTTCGGACATTATGTTTCGCCAGATTCCTGGCCTGAACTTTTCTAGAGGGAAACATCTTGCATGGGAATATAGTATGACTGGTGCAGTCCAATTTGCCGTTTAGTAAACACAGGTGTGCATTGTGTACAGACATGTGCCATTACATAGTTATGCGATGTATATTAATATGCATAAACATCTTTAATACTTATAGTAATAACATAGCCCTCGCATAGAGCCATGGATCTTAAGGTGCATTACGAAGGAAGTTAAGTATAATTAATCTCATTCTACAGACGGAAAAACCGAGGCACGAAATGGTTAAATGACGCTTCCAAGGTTAGAAAGGAAGTCAGTGGCAGAGCAGGGAATGGCATCCATGCCTCTTGACTCCCAGTCTCAGGTCCTATATAGAGGAGCAATCTATATTACCTGAGTTGATCAAATACATTCAGCTAAGCAGTGGATTCTTTTGAGCATTCCAGAGAAGAGCAACAGGAATGATTTAAGGTCTAGAAAACATGACCTATGAGGGAAGATTGAAAAAAACCGAGTTTGTTTAGTCTGGAGAAGAGAAGACTGACAGGGGACATGATAACAGATCTCAAGTACATAAAAGGTTGTTCCAAGGAGGAGGGAAGTAAATTGTTCTCCTTAACCTCCGAGGATAGGACAAGAAGCAACGGGCTTCAATTGCAGCAAGGGCGGTTTGGGTCAGACATTAGGAAAAACTTCGGAACTGTCAAGGTGGTTAAGCACTGGAATAAATTGCCTAGGGAGGTTGTGGAGTCTCCATCATTGGAGACTTTTAAGAGCAGGTTAGACAAATACCTGTCAGGGATGGTCTCTACTTAGTCCTGCCATGAGTGCAGGGGACTGGACTAGATGACCTCTGGAGGTCCCTTCCAATCCTATGAGTCCATCCACCTAACCTCTGTACTTAGCTAGTTATATACTCTACAACTAGGAAACAAAGGGAATACTCCTGCTGGCGGAGGGGAGGACGTAATGAGTCTTTTTCATCTTTAATTCTTATAACTCGGTGATTTTCTGTAAACTGCTCTTGTGCACTAAAAGCTATAAACATAAATAAAGTGCAATCTAATATAGATATAGCATAAAATTGACCTATTCCAGCAGCCAAGACTCCTATTTAAGTCAATGAGAGTTTTGTAGGAGCAAGGACTGAAGGCTTATTCCAATATGACCTGGGGAAAAAAACGTATGTACTTTTATTGGTTCAGAACGATGCAGGATAGTGACTTCTCTTAGTGGTTAATTATTATGAAAGTAGATCTTTGAAAATCACTTGTTTCTTCCACCAGATCTGTCATATACAATATACATAAGAGAGAGGGAGAGAGATTTTTTCTCGCTAGCCTTGAACACCACAACACTACTAAGTGCTAAACACTCAGTTAATGGATAATGCAGCCTCTGACCTGCAATGTACAGCTTCCTCTCATGCATCTGGTGAAAGCTGCTTTTACTATTAATTACATTTTGTAACATGAGCTGAGGCAGGGTTCCTATTAAAACAACCCTGAAAACGTTTCTCCAGAAATGCCAGTGTTAATGCTATCCTGGGTCCTCACAGCGGGTCTTTCACTTCTTTTCAAACTCTACTCCCCAAATCACCCAGACTTTTGTTTAAAAATCATAGATTTTCTGCTATCTCACTATCTCGATAAATCCAAGACAATGGGGTGGTTATGTTATGGGCCCCTTTTCAGTAATAGGAAAACAATGTTTTGTTTTCCAGGGATATATTTTAAAGGCACTGCTGTATGAAATTTAAAATGAAATGCTCCATTCCACTCACCAGTGGCTGGCGTTTGCCAAGAGGCTAAGCAGGTTTTTCACACACTAGGGTTTCATGGACATCACGTCTTTCTACGCCGCCCCCACCCATCTCCACACCCCTTTTAAATTGAGTAATAAGCTA
Organism: Trachemys scripta elegans; assembly: GCF_013100865.1. NCBI lineage: Eukaryota > Metazoa > Chordata > Testudines > Emydidae > Trachemys > Trachemys scripta. The sequence continues at coordinate 94,870,046 of NC_048302.1, forward strand.
ATCCTGGTGTGGCCAGGTATCTCCATTTATTCTCATCTCTAAGGCGAATCTTTTGGGAAAGTTTGGTAAAATTCCATCTGACCATGACAAAAATGATCTCCCCCTCCCCCCCCCCCCCCAAGTTAAGAAATATTTTATCTTCATTTTTTTGCAACTGGATATTAAAATATTGTATTATCACATGTTTCAAATTGTCATTGATGTAGGAACAAGAAAGCTATCTGTTTGAAAATCATGTGCCACTTTACAAAACCAGGTTTTACAAAACCAGGCAGCTATTTCTGGTAAGGGCCAAATAAAAGCTCCCACTAAAATCAGAGGAAGCTTTGCACTGCAGGACAGACAGACTGGGTAACAAAGTATTGTGTGGTGTCCCAGATACACACGTACATATGACGGTCTATATACATGTATATGCCAACTGGGGAAAGAATAAAGGCATCTGGGTTTATTCTAACCACTACAGCATTCAAGCAAACACCCTTGGAATATGTAATCCATATACAGAACAGGCTAGATCATTCACGTGTACAAACTTTGCCGGGGATACTGATTTCCTTAAAGTAAATGGGAATTTTGCTGTTGACTTTCAAGTGAGCAAGATCAGGCCTCTCGTTGGCCCTATTGAATGTGTTACCGCTCGCTGTTCGCTTTCTTTTCCTTAAACACACAAGTAAAATCACAGCCATATTTTTTTTTTGGGGGGGGGAGGTATACACTGGCTCCTCTGCCTCTCTGAGCAGGAAAGCCGTGTTAGAGATTTGAATGGACCTGAATAAACCCAAATATCTCGTGTTGATATTTGTGTTTGTGTTTCCTGGTCTCTCCCTCTCTCACACACACTTGACACAGGAACTCTGAGCAATGTGCAACTAAAACAAAATGGGAAAATCCTGAACCTACAGTCTCTACTCAGGCAGCTGAAGGCAATGGGAGTTTTGCCACAGGCTTGGTCTGGGATCTGATCTCCTCCAGAAATGAAATACAAGGAGATGGCTAGTCTCACGTTATTTTGGCCTCAGAGAGAGAGATCTCAGAGGCATTAGAAAGGCCAGAGATAGTCACCGAAATAAATACTTGAACACAAGTATTACTACCCCCGCCACCCCCAAATTACTTATTTTTTGCAAGTGTGAATCCTCTAACAAATATTTCACCACTAAGTCCCTTTAATGTAGAAGGGAAGAGGTAATGGTGAAGCTGCTGGATTTATGGGTCACCAATGTGACATGTAAAAATTAATACTCCCCTCCTTTACAAACCCCCAAATCACCTGAGTGAAAGGAGACCGCCCTGACTGCTTTTCAAAGACATGGATGAGCTCTGAGGGAGGTGCCTATAGCTGTCATTTCATTCGTAAATCCGACATAGTCCGACCAAAAATGGGGAAGAAAATACAGATTTTAGAATATTATTATTTGGTGCCATTGCAAAAGCATTGCCAACTTGTATTTATAAATCGGGAGAGCGGGGGACACGAGAAACAAATTGCAGCTTCTAGACCGTGTTCTGCAAAAGGTGTCGCGTGAAGATATTTGTTATAGGTAGTTTGCAATGGTAACTCGTTTTCTATGGTGTCCTCTAGTTATGATCAAACTATAAAGGCCTTCATGTAAACAGATACATAGAACGCTTCTTTGACTCTCTATCCAGAGTCATTTTGTAGCGTTTAATTATCTGGTTATTAACATAGAGTGTGAATTCCTGAGGCAGAGATTGTGTCCTATGTGTTTGTTCAGCGTCTCCTACAGTGCTCCTGTCTCGGGCCTTTGGACGTCACTGTAATATAAACACATAATAGTTGCATCAGATTCTAATCTCCAACCGAGTTGCTGATTTCCCATTAACTCAAAAACAACTGGTATATGCAAGAAAAAGCAGAGAAAATCAAAGGCTATAATTTGGTCCGTTGGGTGAAAGACCCCCCAATATACCTAGACAAACCCAGGAACCTGACTCTGCCCGGGGATATGTGCCTAGCTCCCACAGAAGTCAATGGGAGCTGATCACATGCATCCAAGGGGAGAGTTTGGCTCTGGATGTGTCTCTGAGAGTCAACATGTCAAATTCAATTTTCATCTTTAGCTTTGAATTTATCGGGGTGTTTGGATTGTCGCGCTTTGTTTTCCTTGGGCTCTTTCCATCTGTTTGACAAACAAAAAATTAAGGAGAACAGGAGTACTTGTGGCACCTTAGAGACTAACAAATTTATTAGAGCATAAGCTTTCATGGACTACAGCCCACTTCTTCGGATGCTGTAGTCCACGAAAGCTTATGCTCTAATAAATTTGTTAGTCTCTAAGGTGCCACAAGTACTCCTGTTCT
>NC_048302.1:94872730-94935230 GCF_013100865.1 Trachemys scripta elegans
AAGAAGAACAGGAGTACTTGTGGCACCTTAGAGACTAACAAATTTATTAGAGCATAAGCTTTCATGGACTACAGCCCACTTCTTCGGATGCTGTAGTCCACGAAAGCTTATGCTCTAATAAATTTGTTAGTCTCTAAGGTGCCACAAGTACTCCTGTTCTTCTTTTTGCGGATACAGACTAACACGGCTGTTACTCTGAAAAAAATTAAGGGCATTTTTTAAACGCAAAAATTGTTTCCTAGCAAAAATACCTAGTTAGGTTTTAAAAATCCATATATTTTACAATGTCTATTTTTTCATCCTGTGCTACGCGCAAATAATTCCCTACCAGCATTAATGGGGGTTATGAAAATATCTCTCTAGCATTTTAGGAAGAAAATCTGTATTATTTAACATCACAGTAGTGGGTTATATACCTGCTATTCTACACGAAGGTGTTTAGGTATTGCTGTGGTTGTATTTCTTTTGCTGCTGTGCTTTTAAGAAAAAAAACAATATCCACTTTTTTAAGTGGGCTTTCTGAGCTATTAGAACCATCATCTTAATTTTTTAAAATGCGCCTTATTAAAATGCCGATTCTTTACCTGATCGTGTAAATATTTATGAGCTTCCCAACCTATCCGAGTCTTTTAAAAATGTAAATAATTCACCCTAATGTAAGTGCAAATCATTACCGACTATCCTGTAAATATGTATCTGGAACGTATTCGCGAGCCTGGCGTTACGATCCCGTGGGCTCGTACACACTGTCCAATATCTGCCTAATCCCTGGTCTTTCAAACGCAGAAGTATGAGCGGATAAATGTATCCGTGTTATGTCAACGTGCACCCATGATCGGCATTGCTCTGCTACTATGGATCTGTCATACTGCCCTATGAGGGATTCATAGTCCTAACAAGTCACACGGGCGTAAGGTGACCAGATGTCCCGATTTTATAGGGACAGTCCCGATTTTTGGATCTTTTTCTTATATAGGCTCCTATTACCCCCCACTCCCGACCCGATTTTTCACATTTGCTGTCTGGTCACCCTACGGGACCGGCGTGTGCGGGCTAGAGTCACTGCTCAAGCCTTCACGCTCTCCTCTCGCTGGTGGGAGGTGAAAGTACCCAAAGGGCCTGGTCAGTCTCAGCCAGCCAAAGTGCAGCCGCGAGCTGGGTGTGTTTGGCTGTGCGCGGGGACAAGCCACTCGGGCTGGGGCCGAGCCTTTGCTGTGCGCGTGCTGGAGACTCTGGCGGAGCCTGTAGCCTCAGGCCCGGGCCCGGGCCTGGCCAGATCCGGAGTGCAGAGGGCTGGAACCGGCCTGCCGGAGCGCCGCGGCGGCTGTAGGACAAGCTCCGTACCGCCTGTGCATGTTAATCAGGCACAGGGGAAGGGCGCGGAGACAAGGGGCTATGGCGGGAGACGCGCCCTGGCCGGGGCACTCGGTGCCACTCACTCCGGCGGGGGGCTCGCCGCTCTCAGCAGCCTCGCTCCCCGGTCTCTCAAAGCCTCTTTCAGCCGCGCTGCGGGCTCCTCACCGGAGGAGGCTGGCGCTACATAAAAGCGCATTATGACAATTATCATATCAGGCGGCGCAGAGCATGTCCGCGGAGGCAGCCCGGCAGCTTTCAGGCATTGAGCCACGTTCAGCTGGGCTGGGCTGTAAAGAACCATTTGAATTCGGAGCCTGAATGGAGCAGCCGCAAGAACAAGGAGGAGAGCAACAGAGCTCCCTTTATCCCGCCCGCCACGGCCCCTGCTTGCGCATTCCCTGGAGGTTGCACCTTTCTCGCTCCTGGGCAAATGCAGAAAGTTCTGTTGGGGCGGGGGGAGGGGCAGCGAGTTAGCGCCAAAGGCCCGTGTCGCCCCCGCCTCACTCCCGGCTCATGGAACCTTTGGCTCCAAGGGAGGAACCCGGCGGCAGAGCCCGAGCGCTCCTGTGTGTGCAGCACACACGCCACCAGGGCCTTGCATTCGCTCCTCTGCAAACACGAACACCAGAACCACCCTGCCCTGCCATCGGCTCCCAGGCCCACGGAGGGCTAAGAAAGGTGCCGTCCTGGTAATCCCATAGCGACCTTGTCAGGAAGTGACACTGTGATTTATTTCCTTAATATGTACCAGGCCGATTGTCCTGCTGCGGTTATATTTAAGGATCACACACGTATACGGGCTTCTTTATTTACCGTCCACACTGGCGAAGACGCCGCTGAAATAACCTCAGAATAAATGAAATAAATTAATCCAGCCGCTGACTTTCTTATATTTTGCTGAACCATTTAACACCCCTCCCCCGCCCTGCCATTTTCGTGACACAAAACCATCCGAGCCAGCAAACCAGTTGGGCTTTGGCAGATATGATCTATGGAGGCAGATGAGCCGAAGTGCTATTCAAAATATTGTCCATTGTGTTGGTAATCGCCTTTAACCGAAGCCAGTTTATGACTATAATAACCCCTTTTCATATTAATAACGCCAAACCCTGGTCTTCAGTGCTGTGCTGACGGGTGTGCTGCGCAGGTGTCTCAAGCGACCTGTTCACACTGTGATCTCATGCGCTTCTTCGTTTATTATTTTGGTGAGCAAGCAGGTGCTGTTAAAACACACGCACGCACTCGAATAAACAAAAGGGTTGTTTGCGCTGAATCTGCGAGCATGAAGAATTGTTTAATTTCAGGAGAAAGTGGAAGGGGCTGCTTATGCCGGGATGTGACATTTCCTGTGGTGAAGCCTGCATCGGCTGCTAATAGAGATCTAATTGATGGGTGAAGTCCCATTTCCGCGCTCTCTCCTTTATTGCTCCATCCAGTCTGTTGCAAAATATAACCTTAATCTGATTTAGCAATTCCTCCAGGATTCGGTGCAAGTTTACAGCACAGAAAAATCGTTATTAAAAAAGTTAAAGTACAGACTTGGATTCAGTGCATTGCCTTTTAAAATCCTACCCAGGTTCCTGACATTTAACACTTTCTCTTTTTGTAATAATGCCATTTTTATTATTCATATCAAAGGGGATCGGTGCTAATGTACCTCACGCCTCTTTGTTTTAAATGTAAATGTCAACATTTGAGAATTAAATTGCCTCACTTAGGAGAATGACTGCGTTCCCCGCCCACATTATAAGCAGAACGACTTGATTGGGTTTGATCAGGCTTATTAAAAGTATTTTTTTTTTAGGATTTCTACAACTGTGTAACTGACTTCTACATTTCCAATGTATTTTGTGGATTCGGTGGCATTTAGGTTTAGTTAATTCACTACTATTCTAATAGCAGGCTGAACTTACATGTTAAGAAAATAGTTTTCGAGTTAATGCAACCGTCATATCAGAAAATTTTATTGCAAAAATTAATTTATCGGCACGGAGTTATTGTTCTGTTTTTCTTGCTAAATGCTCGAAATAATACATTTTTTAAAATGGACCAGGTACATTTATCTCTCTCTCTAATGTATGTGTTCACATATTCCCTTTACTTGTCAAACAGATGTAAAGAAGTTAAATGTTGCCCCGGAAGAATCTGTAATTTAAGAACACAGATCATACATATATATAAAAATCAGATTTGTTTACATATATATTCAGCATTTTGAACCCTTCTCTCTTTTTTTAACTGTAATTTTAGGAGTCAGAGCTCATCTACATTGTCAATTTAAGGAAAACACCCTCGGTCCATTGATACTGTGACACAGTGTATTACAAAAGCAAGGAAAATGTGTGTAGCTGGTAAAATGAAAGGGAAAGGGTAGTTCCAATTTTCAGATCCCCTGTTAATCGCAGCAAAATGCGCTTTTTTGTTAACCCACGCCTTAAGACGAAGAGACAACACTCATTCTCAGAGCCTAGCTTTTTCTAGGAAGAGTCCCTGAGCCCTTGGAGGATTTTACAGAATTAAGCTCCGGCGGAGTGTGTGAAGCAGTCCTCAATTCACTCCCCCAGCTGTAATCATAGGAAAACCTTGGGAAGGTTCGCGGCCTTCGATATAGTCAGTCGATATAGCAGCGCAATTCCTTTCACGGGATTCTTTTCCTTAATGTTTTTGCGGCCTTTTTCATCTCGGCAATATCAGCTAGTGAGAAGGAGTGTACAGGCATTCTGGATCTATACAGCCTCTCTTCAGTGCCCTGGATGGGTTTAATGAGGCGGAACACTATGAAGGGGATTTGAACTGGTCTAAATGATTGATGAAGCCAGGGGCAAGGCTGAGCTTTTTCCGGATAAAGCCCCATACATCCCGTCATAATGGCTGGATAGTGGCAGGGCTGGGCTCCTTCAAAAGCCGTGGCCCAAACGCATTGAGAGAAAACAGGGAGGGAAGGTGCTCTGTTGTTACCTAATCAGTTTGTGCACTGAGCCACCAGCCGCCTGAAGCAGGAGAGCGCTGGAGAGGAAGTGAGGAGGGTGAAAGGGGACGTATCTGACACACACCACCACCACCCCCACTCCGGTGGAGGGAGGGCTGAGATCCAGCTGCCTGAGAACACAGCATGGGACTAGGGCACTCGCTCCAGGGAACTGGCTGAGACGGAGGGGGACAGAGAAAGGAGCCCGAAGAAAGTCAAAGTACAAACGGAACGTTCGCAGCATCTTTAGCGCTGGACAAAGCTGGGTTTCCCCTCCCCTTGGGACACGTGCATGGTCCAGTTGGTAATTTACCAGGGGAACATTTTGGTGATTAATGACGGTCTCCACTCCATGTTAGAATAGATCGTTATTTAGCAAAGAAAAGAATGCCTTTAAAAATCATATCTACATATATTACATAGGCACGAGGATGCTGAAATTAAAACAATACACACATACAGCCCAAGGGTGTCTCTCTCTAGAGAGATGCACAAGAACCATTGTTGCTGAAAGTACAAGAGGACAGATTTAAATATATGCAACCGTTAAGGAGCTGAGCAAAATGTTTGGGTGCATATTGTACAGGAAAGCATGAGCTGTATCTCCTGGAGCTGTGAACGCCTCAGCTCTCCCAAGCTAAAAGGAGGCCAGGTCTGGTCAGTATTTCAAGCAAACTCCAGAGGCTATAGGAAGTAATGTGATGTTGGTGAATCAGTTAGTGGCATTCTTCCCTTTGAACTCATGTGCCAGCATGATGCTAGGGTACTGTACTGCTGGAAATGCATCTTTCAGATATAATATAAAACTGAAGGGTTAAGGTGGTTTAAAAGAAGTGCCAACTAGGTCATGCTCGGATGACCCACAGTATACAAACTGATTTAGTTAAATCAGTGCAAACCCCTACTTTGGACACACTTATTTTGAATGAAGAATGATCAATGGCAATTTTGTTTAAATTGGTTAAAAAAACCCAAACTTGTGTATGTAGATCAGCCCTTGTTATCTAAAGCCTGATCTATAAACACTCCCTGCTGATCATAATGCTTATTCCCATGAGGAGTCCCGTTGAAGAACAATCCTGAGTAGTATTTGCAAGATTAAGCCCTAAGTATGCATTTCAATAATGGGCAAAGTGATTTCTATAGGAACAGAAATGCTATATGGCCAAATCAATGGCTAGAAATTGCCCAATATAGGGACTTATCTTGTAGTCCTTATGTATTCCACTCCATTTACAATGAAATACTGTTTTGAATACACAAGAACAAGAGCAGCAGACCTGCTCTGGGATCCTTTGGGATGCAAAGCACTGTGCAAAAGTAAGGTAATTGTATCATTTTATATTTCTCAATAAAGGAACATTTTGGAAATATTTGTTGCAACATATCCATGCCTGTATGTGTTTTCTTCAATACTGTTTAAAATGCATAATTAATGTATATATTTTATTAAACAGACTTAGGATTGGACAAAACAATATATCAGCTCCTGAGAAAGGGATGGCTATTCATTTCTACAGTTTGTCCCTATCACTTTGTCTTTAAATTATCTACTTTGGGACCAATTCCACAGCCCTTACTCTGGTAAAATTTCCATTGAAGTCAGTGGGCTAAATCTGACCCACCTTACTCACTTAAGTAACCCCCATCAACTTCAATGGGGCTATATGCATGAGTAAAATTAACAGGATTCGGCCAGGATCTAACAGGAACCACCTTCAAACACTTAGTCACATGAGCAGCCCCTTACAGGCTTCCTAGGGATTACTCACACCAGTAAAGTTTTCAGAATTGGGCCTATAGTTTGCAGATGATGGGAAGAGAAGTCTTGCTTTAATAGAATAATTTAACTGTATACTATGCAAAATTTCCTGCACCCCAGGAAGTTAGGAAAAAAATAATAGAGCAGCTTTATTAGGAAATATGAACAGAACAGAAATAGAACACTCCTGAGCATTGTTATCTGGCAAAGTAATAATAAAATGCTTTAAAAATAGGAGGCAAAGGAAGTCAGTGAGTTAAATGAAATTATTAGTACATTCCAATTTATTTCATGAACATGAAAGAAGACATCCCATTGGAAAGGGAAATTTTTAAACTGTTGGTTGTCATTTTAAATACTGTATTGTTTTTCCTACAAGGAACTGTGTCTGATCTAACTGCTTTTATCTCTAGATTCTCTTTATTTTAGCATTGATAACATCATTGCACTGCATTTCCAGTGTCCTAGATCCAAGGATCTCAGTGACTTTTATACTTCATTAATAATTTAACAGTAACGAAGCAATCTTATTTAGCACTTATAAAACACCTTCCTTCTGAGGATCTCAAAGCACATCGCAAACATTAGCCAATTAAGTTTCACAACAACCCTGTGAGGTAGGCATGGTAAGTATTATTAGCCATATTTTACAGATATGGAAAAATGAGGCACAGCAAGGCTAAGGCCAACATTTTGATATTGGGTGCTAATAGTTTTGGGGTATATAATTTGAGACAGCTGGGGCCTGATTTTCAGTTGGAGTTGCAGGTGCTGAAACCGTCTGAAAATCTGGCTCACGATTTCTCAGGTAGAGTACTCACAAACTCAGGCACCCCAAACCAGTAGCTACTTGTGAACTAACCATCAGTCTGACACACTCACTTGTTAAGGTCACACAGTAAGTAAGAGTCTCAGAGCAGGGATCAGAACCTAAGTCTCCTAGTCCAATGCTCTAACAACCAAACCATGTTTCCTTCTATCACGGTTAGGATAAAACTATTGCACCAGATCATCCCCTCTCCACCTTTTGCAAGCTGAGAAGACCCATATTTAATGGATCCTGCTGGAAAGGGCATGAAAGTGGATGGGGGAGATGCCAGCTCCACAGTACATCTTCCCTCCAACCCACAGAAAATCCTCCAGAGATGCTCCACAAATAAGAAATGGGTGGGTGGGGGTGATATCAGGAACTTGGCTGCTTTCTTCTGTATTATAACCCTGGTCCTGCACAGAATCTCTCAATAATGTAATTAACTGCATTGTCTTACTTGAATTCTCTCTGTGCTAAGTGTTTGTCTCCCTCACACACGCAAAGGGGGAAGGGAAGGGTTAGGGATAACAGGGAATTACAGGCAGTGACCAGCAGAGGAGTTTATGCATGCACAACTCCCATGGGAAAAGCGTTGCCACAGAGGCCAATGAGGACACAGGAAGCTGCAAAGGCACAGGGACTCCACATATCTCTGTTATCTGCATGGATCCCAGAGGATACACAAAATTAAGTGGCCAAACCACCTGCCAGTTCCATGGGATTCAGGGGTGGGTGAATGGACATTTTGGGAGGCCCACCCCCTTCCTGACAGAGTAATATGGTGGAAACTGCACAGAGGAATACACAAGTTTCCTATCCTCATCATGGATTTTGCCAGAATAAAGAAAGAGTGGACCCATTATTTATAATCATTATTGACAAGGAAAATGTTTATTTATAGGTCCCCATAAGTGTGCAAGGTATCTTTCAAATCATAGAGTTAACTTCTGTACCAATATATGTGTGTGTAGCCAATATCACTGTAATAAACTGCAGAGTCATGTGAAACTCCATTTATCGTGCACTTGGATGTTTAACCTGCACTCTGCCCACCAATCCATCTCTACCAGGACTACAGCTAATATTCCAAAACTGGGTAGCTTCAAAAAAGCCTATAGTTAAAAAAAATACTTCTTACTATCCCCCAATGTGAAATTATACAGTCCTGATACCCACAATAAGCAATATTCAGTCCTGGACTAGGGATTTGCTGAAGAACCAACATCTCATAACCAGCTAAGGTAGAAATGACACTTTATGGTCCCCTTTCAGCAATGCCCATTTTTAACCCTGTGAAGTCAATGGGACTACTCATATTTAGTGAGATTCATTCTTAAGCACCTTTCTGAATCTGTTCTCTATCTGTAGACAGCCAGGAATCCATAACTTTACAATGGTCTAAGGCTTTTTTCCCCAGCCTGGACAGATCGTGTCAGATCTTAACATTGCAACTTTATTACACACAGAAAAGCAATTTCAGGTATTTTGGGAGCTTTCTAAGATTTAGCAGTTATAACTTTTCTCTCCCTTTGAGGCCTGCACAGATGGACTCATGGTACTGACATAGACAGGGGCATGGGGGAAACAGTTCTGACAGCTTTAAAAAAAATTTCTCAGAAACATTGCTAAAATAATTTCCCCATGAAATACATGGTGTATGTGGAATGCATGAAGGTGTGCTGTGGTATAAAGATTTAATAGCCTCTTATTTGTGATGACTGGCATAACTCACTGTTGGCTTTGCTATATGTGAGTAATGGAGTCATCCCATATTCATGACAATAAAACTTCAATACTACACTACACCCATTATATATATATATATAAAATCAGATACTAAGTAAATAAATAAATAAAAGGAAATGAAAGCCTAGGCCAACATCTTCCAGATAAGATACTAAAGTTAGTTACCTAAATAAAAGTAACCTGATATTCATAGATGTGGTGCCACCACTGTTGCTAGGTGTCTAAATATGGATTAAGGTAGCTAACTTAATGCACTAAGGTCAAAACTTGGGTATCTTACCTCCATAGAGAGTGTACTGAATGTTTTACTGGAACTCCCAGTTTTGTTTACAATATTTTCTATGCACATGGACACTTTTCTTCAGCTGTGTCACAATATGCAGCAGTTTGAAAGGTTCTGAGTTAGTTAGATAGTTTTAACAACAAAAGTGCAGTCAATGAAATAAGCAACAAAGATTAGCTGTGAAGTGTTCTGTGGGGCTTGTTTCAGGGGCTCCTCCTGTCAGTGGTCAGTTATTATGAAAGAAGAACAAAGTTCCAAAGCTGCCTGCAGTTCCATTCAAATGCTCTGTTGCCCAGGCAGACAGGCCAGCAGCCAGAAGCCAGCAGGCAAAATTTAACAGCCACGCTTTAAAATGCTAGTAACAGCTATCAATGGATCCATAACTCTTAGCCTTCTAGATATGGGGTCATCTTTCAATACTACCCCACTGTCATATACAACGTTTGTCTTGTCCCACATTCAATTAATTGTGTCAATCTATAGGGTGACTATATAATACATATATTCAATAGCACAATGAAAGCAATAATCTCCTACTCAGTTTCTTTCTTTCTTTAAGCGCTATTACAAAGTTTCCAGCAGCAAAGGGAAGCTGAGAGGCTACAACCTATTCTAGCCCTGCAATTGCTGTCTAAATGAAGGAAACAGTGTAACTATTTAAATAAATTATCTGTTTCTTGCGATTGCTTTCTCCATCATGATGAACCCAGTAAATTGTATGAAAGAAAAAAAAGTGACTTTACTTACAATTTCTAAACTTATAATACAAAAAGATGTAGAGAGGCTAATAAGCATCAATTCATGATTCTCATATAATTACTTTTCCTACTGTCTTTTTTAAAAAGGGAATTATTTCAATTTATATTTATTATGAGTAAAATGTAAATGTAGGACATATATAAAATAGCTCACAGCTGTCTCAATTTAATGATTTTGTGGATCTAGGGTTTGAAATACTAATAGCATTATGTATCTTTAACATAAATAGCTCAGGTCGCAGCAAAATGATTTATTCTTGGTTCACAATTCAATTTAAGGTATTACAATAAAACAACAGGTATTGCTGTTCTCAGCATCATTGAATTCACTGCACATGTATTTCAAATCTATTCTCTTTCAAGAAAAAAGGGCTATTTTAAGGAGTTATCGGAGTGCGGGAAGTCTGGAAGGTAACACATTTTGTACATAGCTTTAAAAAAGCCACTAGGGATGATTCAAAGAACTGCAAAAAATGAGCTTTACTTTTGTTTCAGGTAAACTGGTTTAATAATTAAAGAGACAAATACAAAACACCTAGGTGCATATGATATGACAGAAACAAACCAGCAGGGCTTCTGGAAAGAAAAATCCTCCCTTTCTAATCTATTAGAATTCTTTGAACATGTCTATAAAATGCTGGATAAAGAAGAACAAGCTCAGTTAATTATCTTGACAAAGACTCCCATAAGAAACTCATAGGAAATTAATAATCATGGGAAGACAGTTAAAGTACTGGCTAAAGGACTGAAGTCAAAAGTAGGAATAAATGGTCAATTTTCCTCATGGCAAAAGTGAAGTCTCCTAAGGTTCTGTAGTAGGATTGGTATTATTTAAAGTATTTTTAAATTATCTGAAAGAGGAGACAAACAATGAGCTGGCAACATTTACAGAGGACACCACATTATTTAGGTTAATCAAGACAAGAGAAGACTATGAGGAACTTCAGAAGGACCCAACAAAATTTGGTAAATGAGCAGCACATTGGCAGGTGACATTTAGTGCTGACTAATGTAAAGAAATGCACATTGGAAGGAATCACTTGAACTCCTCAAACAAAGAACTGGGTTCTAACTAAACTGAAACCACTAAGGAAAAGAATTGGGCATGACTGTGAACGGCTCTGTGAAAACATCTACACAATATGCATAAGCGGCAGGGTTAAAAAAAATATTAGGATGCATAAGGAATGGAATAAGAAATAATACGGAAAATATTATCATGCCATTGTATAAATAAATGCTATGCCCTCACTTTAAATGTTGTGCTCAAGTCTGGTTATGTCATCTGAACAAGGATACAGTAAAAAATAGAAGGGGTTCTAAAAACAATTAGAGATTTGAAGAGATTTCCTTATAAAGAGACATAGAAATGACTGGGAGATGATAGAAGTAGATTAAAAAAATGAATGGTAATGAGAAGGTGAATTGGGTGCTCCTGTTTACTCCGTTCCATAATATAAGAACAAGGAGATATTCAATGAATCTGAAAGGCAGATAAAATAGATAAAAGTATTTTTAAAAATTGAGGTATTTAAAAAATCCTTTTATCAATTTTCAATGTAACACATAATTAGCTTGTGGAACTCATTGCCACATGATATAACTGAGGCCAAGTGCTTTGTGGGTTTTTTAACAGGTTAGAAATTTATATGGCTAATGAGTTACAGGATTAAACAACATTATTTTAAAGAAGGGATAAAACCTTCATACTTCAAGTATAAATCAACCACTAAGTGACTGGGGCTAGGTATGGGCAAATTATTTTATAATTGTCTGCTATAGGGTTTGTTGCATTTTTCTCTGAAGTGTCTGGTACCAGCCACCATCAGAAGGGGTAATGGAGTAGATGGTGAATGAGTCTGATCCAGTATGGCCATTCCTACAACCTTATTTTTAATCTTTGAATCTAAGGCCTCAATCCTAGAAATAGGCACAGAAGCAGTATTACTCATGTGAGTATCCACATTAGCTTCAATGTGACTAGTCATATGAACAAAGATACTCATATGTGCAAGTATTTTCAGAATCAGGCCCTTCAACAGCAAACAAATCAATACAATATTACACTGTACTTAAGTAAGTCATTGTAAATATTTGCCAAGGCTACTGGAAGCATAATCAATAGAGACAATTATACGTTAGTTTTAAAATATTCCTTTATTGAAATCAACTAAGGACTATAGGATCAGGCCAATAACCATTTCCTTCCCCCCCTCCCCCCGCCCACATTAACATTTACTTTTACTTTTAAAATAGGTATATTAATAGAAGTGTAGCAAAGAAAAGGTGGGGGCTGTACAAGATGTGAGTACTGCAGTAATGGAGACAGCAGGTTCATTACCAAATGTAATTTAAAGTAAATAACAGTCAGAGATGTCTCATACAGGGCCAGATTATACACAAATTATATATGCACAGACAGAAGTTCTAATTGTGATAAATACAAAGAACAGAGAATCAGTCACTGAAAAGTGACTTGTTCTCCATAAGATTCTTCTCAGAAAGTAAATACATCTTATAAATGAATATCTACAGGAAATAACCTCTTTATATATAACAATTATTTACATAAATGTAGTGGTTTAAAAGATGTAGGATTTTCAGCAACACTATAATATTTTTATAACTAAACAGTCACCATCTATTCCATATACACAAACATCCGCCTACCCAGAAAATAATTGTGGATAATTCAATGTTCAGATTCGATAATGGATGCTCAAATAAATATGAGAATTCCAAGCAAATTTGTGCAAATGAAAAAAGATTTCCTCTGACATAATGGCATGGTGCAAGGCTGTCTGTAATGAGCTGTAATTTGTCTGGAAGAGCATTTTAAAGGGTTGATCCATCCACTGGAAGACCAGCAACTGCTTTGAGACTAGCAGCAATGAGCCAGCCTGCCTCGTCTCAGAGGAAATTACACCACAAGCAGGCCAAATTTCTGACAACTTCCATAAATTATTTCAGATTTTCATATTTCAAATTTCATCTGCATTCATCATATGAGTTTGACTGGGGAAAAACGTCTAGGAGGAGCTCTGCTAGCATTCAGTGCAGCAGTCCCAGGAGTCTGCCCTGGGACTAGATAATTTAATTTAGTTTTGATTAGATTATTCTTGCTGCAGTCTACTGCCAATCTGAAGTATTGTGCCTTCTCTTCTACTTAACCTTCCTGCCCCATGCCTGCTCCAGCTTGCATGCAGCTCTCTGTATTGCAGAATATATTTGAACAATCAAAGTTAGGAGTTATTATTTTGCTTTCCATTGTCCATCCTTATAAAAGCACACATCTTTCACTGGGTTCCCTCTTCCCAGAAATCAGATTATTATTATTTTTTTTTTTTTAGTTTGTAATATTGTTTACCATTTTCAGTGGAAAGTGCCCTGTAATTTAGGTGGAAAATCTAAAATCATTACAATATCTTTGGATGATGCAATATACCATAAATAAGGATCATCTTTAAAACAACTATAGTCATCACTAGGCAATATATGAGAGAATAAAAACAGGTAAATAATGAATAGATCCATCTATTAAACTAAAAATCTACTGTTAACCAAAGTTATTTAATCAAACTGTTACCTAACAGTCAATGGAAAAAAACAAACAAAACAAAACCCCTCTGTAACAATTCTTCAAAAGTAAGCCATTACAAATGCAGAATATAAACTCTTAGCAAAAATCCAAAAGCACAAATCTGATTAATTTACAAAAAAGACTGACACAATAACAAAATATTATTGAAAAGCTTTGTAATAAGATTTCTTTTCCAGTGGAATCACATCCTGAATATATAGCATGACAATTAACAGCAACAACAGGCAATAAGTATTTCTTAGTGTATGGTCATTATTTTTATCCATTTACAGAATATGATTGTATTTATACATGTTTCAGTAGCAGAATATTTGTAATTCTCAAAGTTATAGTCTAGATTATTAGAAACACAGATAAAGTAAACAAAGCTAATGTTGTTCTTTAAGTAATATCTATCACTTCCTTGTTATTGAGTTATTTCGTTTAACAATATAGGATTTTTTGATGCTATGTGTCTGAACTGAGGACTTTAAGTTCTTTATTGTTCTCCATTCTGATGAAAAAAATTGAATTGGAGGCTGTTATATCGAGTTTTGTTCAGTAAATATACTTAAATCATATTTTTGTTAGAAACTATCAATAAATCCAGTATAAGAAAAGTAATAAGATACAAATATGAACAGGACCTTTGCAAAGGAAATATTACAAAGAGAGTGTACCCATAAAATATATTAGGGAATGTGTTTTTTCCCGCTTGTGCTAGAAGAAAATACGAAGGAATTATATGATATTGTGTTATTTTTAATACAGATACAGTGCTTGAAATCAGCGGACTCTAACTGTTATTTGCTAAGGTTCAAGAAAATTATCAAACATGGTCTTTTGCTAACATCCATATTACTTGAAGGGTCATTAGTTACCAATTTGAAGATTTCTTTCTCATTAACATAATTGACCAACACAAGGCATCTTTCTGAAAAAAATTACAATATATAGTTCTGATTATGTGATCTCTGTGATTCAGAAAAATAATCCATAATAAAAAGAAATTGAGGAAAGCAAACTGGTGGTGAGCTATAGAACAAAAGTTAAATGCAAAGCATATCAGGTCTGTAATGCCCTACGTACAAGTTACAGCAAGGGGGTAGGAATATGAGATCTATCTAGCTATGCAATATTCTCATTGCCTATGGGCCTGATTCTGCAAACCTGAAATAGTCCATTTCTACTCAAATAGCCCATTGGATGCAGTGGGGCCAGTCACACAGATAAGGGTCTGCAGGATCAGGTCCTATGTAACATGACAAAAGTCGCATATTTTTTCCAAATGTATTTGTTTCATATAAGTTATTAGAGTTTTTCCAGAACAGCACAATACAGGATTTTTTTCTGATATAATATTTGATGTCTACATTTTTGTTAAAAAATATTCAGAAATGCAGCCTGTCTTACATAGATATTTTCTCCTTTTTTCTTAGTAAAATCAAATGACTCTCTGCACACACACAACTTAATTTTTTTGCTATCCTCCACTACATATTCAATGTGGGCCTAAGCTTTAAGGACTCGGGGCTGATCCAAAGCCCACTAGAGTCAACAGCAAGACTCCCATTAACTTTAAAGGGCTTTGTCCAAATTTGAGAATGTCATTTTGCTATTTGCATTTTTAATTGTAAGTCATGTGAGCTCAAAGGTCTCTATTACATTGCAGGGAATGGAAACAAATATGTTTTACTGGAAATAATGGTCAATGAAGAGATTTCAGGTACTGATATTCCACTACATAATATATGTAATTAAAGTAAAATTAACTACAAAGCCTTAAATATGTGACAAATAATATATTTACAACATAATATATTCCTAATTGGGAATACTGGTGGGAAAATATATTATTTAAAAGCAAACAAAGCGGACTGGCTAAATAGTTTATGTAACACAAAAGCATAACACATTTAAGCGTGGTTAATGAAAAAGAGTATTCATATTCATGTTCTATGAAATATAATAGAATTTGTACTTGTTAACATTAGAGACTTGAGTATTTACATGTTTCCTATTATGCACAATATCAGCCACTGACTTCAATGGCCTTTGGATCAGGCCCTAGTTGCTCTGCATTTTTTCTTGACTATAGGTTTATCTTTCCTTTTTTATAAGAAATCTCTGGCCACTTGCACAATCTTTTGAAGTTCTCTTCAACTTCTTAACTCACGCTCCAAAAAAGAAAATGTTTGCAGCTGCTTGGTCTCAAATTGCTAATAACAAGAACTAATAAAAATCTGGCACTGGCTTTTTGAGTTTTGAAAAACGCAGAGGTAAAAAAAATGCACTAATGCATTCCCTAAACAAATTTACCGTTTTCCTGTGACTTTGTGTATCCAGCAGACCTGCACCATTACATTTACTTACAGAAAAGTCAAGGGAAAAAGAGAGGCTAAAATATTCTTTCTAAATATACAGCCGAACAGTGAATGCTCTTAGGGTTTTTTTGGTATTGATAGGAATTTTGAAACAAGATTTTTTTATTTTGGCTGCTTTGCCCTTGGGAATATCAATTTCATGAGCAAAGTGAATAAGTAATTTCCTCAATGGGAAGAAACTGGAATTAAAGAAAGACCAGGTTCCAACTTCCCCCCAAAGTTCAAGTTATATTTGGATCACAAAAATAATTTTACATGAAAGAGTTAGAGCTTTGAGAGCAAATAACATTGCTTCTAAATGCAAAAGATTAAAAAAAACTCTTTAGAATTTTTCCAAGTTATAAAGAGAGTCATGGGGGATCATTTGCAAGCCATTGCCTGTTCAAACATGTAAAAAGTATTGTAAATGCTCCCACTGCAGCCCCTGCATTTGCAACTAACTGCCTTAACACTGAGTTACTAGACAAGAGTGCAAAGATTTCAGCTACATTTCTTCCTCCAGAACCACTTTGTGCCGCACAGGTGGTGCAAAATAGCCAATAACTGGCTCCAACTGGCTAGCTGAGATTCCCCCCTGTTTAGGGCTGCTGTCACTTGGTGTAAAAAAAAATCTACACCAACTGCCCTCTCTATCCTGGGGCAGAATGCCTAAGGAAGCTGTGATGGAAGCCTAACCAAAAACACCTGTGCTTCACCAATTCTCAACTGGCATGTGGTGCCTTGGGGACTACAGCAAGCTGATGTAAATTAAAGCAGCCCCTAAACTGCTCTAATTTATGTTGGGCATTGAGTAGCTTGAGAATTAGGGAGTCATTCCTGAGTCCCTCAATTTCCTCTGCCTTCTAAGCCAAGCTGATTTTTGTTCAGGAGAGAATTTGAGTCTTAATTTAATAATTTTGCAGCAAATACACTTATTTGTAATTAGTTGTTTATTATTATTACTACTACAGAGGCACCCCAATCAGGAGGACTGATGTTCTTTTCAGCTGAGGATTTCCACTCTCTGATACCAGCGGGCTCCAAATAACAAAATCAAAGAGTCACCACTAAAATCTGCTTCTCAGAAAAGACTCAGTTAAATATATTTTAAAACTGGAACCTCTCCAAACCTTTGCTCATTTCCCAACCTAAAGTCAAACTGACCCTTTTGGAAAGTTATGAACTATGTGGCTAACAATGAAATTTTTCATATTTGCACTTTCTGGCTCTATAGAATCAGCCTTCAAGTGAGAGGGGCAAAATGCAATGAGAAAGGCTCATTCCCAAGTATCTGTTATTCTATTAGAAACTTGAGGTAAGAACAACTCACAAGAAAATATTTACTAATGAGATTTCCAGCCAAATTTTGTACACTCAAGAGGCTCTGACAGTTCAGATATGCATCCCAGCTTCTCAGTACAGCCCAGGCCTGGATCTCCCCATCCCACTCCAAATTCCCACCCCCACTCTTTCTTAACAGATAAACATACTTTACTTTACACACTTGTTTACTCAGTCATTTGATTTAAAACTACATGGACTTATTCCTTGATTTTTCTTCTGTAAATTTGGATGTGTTAACAGTGAACTCTAGTTTCATAGTAAAGTGACTGTGATACAGCCCTAACACACAGAACACTGAACTATTCTAGTGGCTATCTTTTTGCAATACCTTGGATATTACATCCAACATGGCCACAATCCAAGGAAGATGTGCCTATAACCTCACTCATGTGACCAATGGTAGCCCTATTGAAACTATCATATTGTTTGCTGCTATGCAACACCTGGATTTTTGCTGGGGCCTGCAGTGCCACAGCAAAGCTCCCAGCTGCAAAAAAAGTACCAAGTGGCTGGTGGTTTCCTAGTTTCCTAAATTGCTTTTAAATTAATGGGCTGTTCTTTGATTAAATTATTTTTTTTTAAAAAACTTGTATTTTTGAAATAAGGAAAAAGATTTTAATCTTCCTTTCCCTTATCAATTAATTATTTAATTGGCTCATTGATATGATTTTTGGAGACCTGGGTTTAGCCCTAATCAACGCCTGGTGCGCTAAACTCTCTGAACTTTTGAGGTTCATTCATCACTCTTCAATTTCATTCAGTCATTTCAACTAATTCTAAGTGGTATCACATGTTAATCCCTTTTTTTAGTGTCTTTTAGGTGCATTTGGTGTAAGCAATGGAGAAGGATTCAGTGTGAGTCAAAGACAGATGCCTGGGTAGAATACTTTGCCATTGATTTTAATGGGAGATGTGCACAAGAAAGCCTCAAAGAGCAGGCAGCAGCCTGGGAGATTTGCCTAGTTGAAGCTCTACCAGCATGTTACTGTATTGTGCTCCCTTACTTCCTTTTATGGAGTTCATTCTTCAAATGCCTCCTTAAGACTTACACTTCCACAAAGCTTTCAAGCATAATTCCTATAAGAGCTCTGCAGCACTCTGAACTTGATCCAGTGTATTATACATAGATCTTCAGATTTTTGCTTGTAGCTGATAAACACCCATACAACACCCCCAATACAAAATAAAATAAAAACAACAGTGAAATCAGTGTTTATCCAACAAACCCAAGAAAAGACCAGAAATGGTTACTTGTGTCTAAGGGTTTGTCTATATGGAGCAGTAATGAGAACTAAGGGATTGTGATTTTTAAAGCATCTTAATTGGTGTGTGTAAACCTTACTAGTATAACTTAAGGTTCCCTAGTGCACTTTAACATAGTGCTGTTTGAAACAGTACTAGGTTAAAGTGCACTAGGGAACATTACAAAGGGATTATTCATTATAGTATAGATAACTGTAATGAGTAATATACGTTACAGTATATACAAAGAAAAAGCCCCCCAAACCCTCAGTTTTTGGACATCCATATTAAACACAAATTGCTAATATGAAACCCCCCCCAAATGAAATTAATACCCCCCCCCCAAAAAAAATAGAAGCCCTAATCATACATGCCTGAACAGTACTCTCTCCAGGCCCAATATTCCTGCAAAAGCCAATAACAAGCCACTGTGATTAGCCCCAGGTATATATCACAGGAATGATATGTTCTAGATTCAATACCAGTACAGTAGTGAAATAAACAGTTGCCCATGGTGATGTGTGAGAGATTGGAGAGGTGTGGAAGGTTCAGAAAGGAGAAGCCAATAGGTGGGGGTGATATCTCCCTCTATATGTAGTCTATAAGCAACCAACCAAATGGCACAAATGGCAGCCTGTCAAACACCCTCTTGCACAGGAGTGCAGTAGCTGGGATTGTGGACATTTTGTTATGCTGTGGTGGATGTACAATTTTGTAAATTGTGTTTTCTCTACGAAGTGTATGGTGTGTGTACAAGTTTCTTTTCCATGCTATGGCAGCTTCTGGTTACTGTATGCCCAAACAGTTTTCATTCTCCTGCCCCCTTAAAAGGATGGTATAACACTTGCAATATAACACTTCCTCCTTGAGGAGAAAGTGCTGATTAAAGTCAAAAAGGAGAGTGGAGTTTCCAGCAGACTGTTTTACTACCGAAGGGAACAATATGCCTCATGATCAATATTTTACATCTTCCTATCGTCAATCCATATAGGGGTCTCAACCTAGGCATTTTGTGGCCCAAATTCAGCAAAGCACTTAAGCATGTGCTTAACTCTAAGCATGTGCTTGGGACTTAGGGTCTGAATCAGGGTCTATGTGCCACCTTCTTGCTGTTCTAGGATGGGGTTTCTGATGGCTGGTCCACACTAAGCCCTCAGTTTGAACTAAGATTCGCAACTTCAGCTACATGAATAACGTAGCTGAAGTCGAAGTATCTTAGTTCGAACTTAAAGGTATTTACCGCGGGTCCACACGCGTCAGGCAGGCTCCCCCGTCGACTCCACCTACTCCTCTCACGGAGCAGGATTACCGGCGTCGACGGCGAGCACTTCCGGGATCGATTTATCGCTTCTAGACAAGACGTGATAAATCGATCCCAGAAGATCGATTGCTTGCCGCTGAACCAGCGGGTAAGTATAGACGTACCCTGAGATTCTTCCTAGCTGTGTAATGTGATGAGTCATCCCTGAACTAGAGCCTGATTAAGCCACATGTGTTGAGTCATTCTTGTACTAGGTTCCTACCAAGCTACAACTCAGGAGTTGGTCTGGTGACTCCCAGGACAGGAATACAAGCCTCTCAGGAAAAACAGCACCTCAGTCTGCTCCGTGTCACTTCATGGCTTGGAATTCTCCCCTGCTTGATAGTGGCAACAAACTCCACAAGCCTTAACTTGGTCATGCTTCAGCTCTACAATTGCTCTGGCCTTGTTCCAACCCTGCTCTGGACTCCTGATCCTGGCTTTGACCAGCGGGCATGACTGCCATGGCTTCAACCACTGGACCTGACCAGCCCCCATCATGGTTTCTGACTGTCTGCCATTCCAGATTGGCCATCCCAACATTTTAAAATCTGGGTGCTTAACAATAAGCAGTTCAATTTATAGTGAGATACCCAACTATGAATATAGGTCACTAATGTTAAACTACAAAGATTAAAAATGTTGGTCTCATGTATAGGCCATAACATAGATCAGCACAAAAATTATGCCTAACATTGTTGGCAAGCATGTAGTTCTACTGGCTCCAAGAATTATTTGGGAGAGTAAAGATTGCAGGATTAGGACCAGTCTCTTTCTGAAACTACAGATTTCAAACAGTTTAGATGAAATATGTATGATAATTGCTCTTATGACTAATCACATGTGTGTGACTATAGGACACAAAAACACAGGACCAGATTGCACAACAGCTCTCATTGCTTCCAGGCACATAGGGGATATGCACCAGCTCCAATATCCTTAGGAAGGTGTAGCATATTCTATGTTCGTTGGCCGGCCGGCTCTGCTGGCCAATGAAGAGTGGAAGGTGCTAGGGATTACGTGTCTCTGCATGGCGGCCCTATCGGAGGAAAAGCTCCTCACACCCTCATCTCTTTTTGTGTATCCACATAGGCACAATTTAACTCACCAGTGTACACAGTGTACTTAACCAGCATGTATTGCATCATTCCCGGTAAAAACAATTGCCTTTCAGTGGAGGTCACTCACAGACGCTGTTCTGAAGGAGTTAAGTAGAATAAAGGATATTTTAAATTTGTATCAGGATCTTTAGCTTTGGATGAAGATTATTATAAAATTTGAAAAGGCTATTACCTATGATTTATCCATCAGTGATGAAAATGCTGCACATACAATTAAGTGTAATGCTGTCATTATTTTAAATACTCCCCATTTTCTAAGAAGCACCAGAAATTTGCATGTTGGCACCAAGCATTAGGTTTAGCATTTGGATCTCCATTTGGAAGGGGGAGAGCAGAGAAACTGCATCACTTTTCCTGTACTGTCTGGAATTTTTTTCCTGTTTGGGCATGTAACTCTCATTAATTAGATTAATGGGAGCTGAGTGTATGCACAAGACAATAGGTCCCCTTAGTCAATTCATGCCTCCTTTAGGGAATGTGTCATTACAAGTGGGGAGGACATGTAGATCTGTTTTGATTTGAAATGAAAGAATTCCAACAGAGCAACAGCTTCATATGAAGACTACAAGGAGCCCTTGTAATGGAAAATCATTTCAGATATCAGTGATCTACAGTGGAAGTCTGAGGGTAAAGTCTGATCCCATGGCTGCTGAATCAATAATACACTTACAGTAAAGAAAGCTCACCTATAATCCAGGGTATTTTAGTAAAAGTTTAAAAAAAAAATAATGTAAAATCATTTCTGTATGCACTCACAAGTAGGTAGATCAAATTCAGGCCTCCCTCTGTGCAAATATATACGCAGCAGAAGAGCTGGCCTAGCAGGGCACAGCTCATGACCTGCCATAGGCTCCCTCAAAACCCACAGGGTGAAATCCTGGTTCCATTGAAGTTAATGCAAAAACTCCATTGACTTAGAGGGGGCCAGGATTTTCCCTATGGAGTTCACAGTGCAATTTTTTTCAATCCATCTGCATAGAGGGCATTCTGGGGTTGGGCTTGGAGTCCAAGAATCAATGTGCCTAAACACACACACATTCCCTGAGCTGGCTACCTTAGGTCTCATGCAGATTACTACTGCCCATAGTCAGAATAATTTGCACAGAAGATTCTATTTGGGCCATGGCTGGTTCAAAATACAAGTCGCTTTTGCACTCTTAAAACATGCCTGACTACACCAGAAAAATCAAATAGGGCCTGACTTTTGCTTTCTGTGTATCTAAAGGCTCTCAATAAAGTTTACTGGAAATCTGTCACTTCAGACTTAGGCTGGGCTGCATCTATTACAAAATAGAAGATCAACTCAGTGTTGTCTGAATTTGAACAGGAACCTATTAAATCTGTTACTCCTTTCAATCCACATCAAGTAAATATTATATAGATTATCGGGTGGAGGGAAGCGAAAAATCAGCCCGATTGGCTTCCTGATCAAGGTTATCCTGTTCTCATTATGCAGCAGCATATCTGGAAAGGTCCAGTTGTACCCTGAGAATTCCTAATACATTAATAAGACTTACACCTCCTATAATTGCATTTGTCTGATTAACTTTCGCCCAGCTGGTCTTAGCTGCATAAAAAGGCATTTTATAAGCCTGTTATATAGAAGTAAATTCTGAACATCTTTGCCATATAACTTGCCAACTTATTCTTGACCTGAACAGCTCACTTTCTGGCAGCTTTTAGAATTAAAAATATCCATCACAAATGTTAACCCCCAGAGCATGAGACTTCCAGATGTAGAGTTTATGACCATCTGCTGTGAACAGTTACTATATATTACTTAAGTTATTGATAGTCTACAATAGATGACTGTCCCCATGCACTTCTAACAGATATTTGGCACTTACAAGCTTATAAAAAAATTACAAAGCTACATCTTTTGATTTCTAAAGGCCCTGGTTTTAGACCTCTGGTTTAGGTGCTTTGTTCCTGCAGCTGAATGGTGGTTTCCAGAGCACAGCAATGTCAGTGTTTACTCTTAGAGGAAAGGGGAAACAATCCGTACATTCCCCACTAGTTTAAAATGCAGAAACCTCTTTGTTCAGCAGCAAACAAGACTGCAGGAGACCAATTCTTCTCCCACCATTAGGTGTCACTACAGTAAATGGAAATTATAGACAAATGGTTTTAAAAGAGAAACCATTACCAACGAAGATTATTCTATGAGGAAAAAAAAGTATAGACAATTGTAAAGAAAATGATGATCGCTGTAGATAGTTTTGAAACAGTGCAGTATCCATACTTCACTGCAAACTCTTGGGTATTTGTTTTCCCAAACAAAAGCAGACATTTTTATTTCTCAGGATGAGTTATATCAAAACAAAAGTACTCTAAACATTTCCAGAAATTATTTAAGCATTTTGTTGTGGATGTAAAATTGAATTAGATTCCATAATGGGTAGAAAGTGTCTTCCTAATGATTTCACTATAGTCTAATATTTTACATCAGAATTTGAAATGTTTAAAAAATATTGCTCAGTAATTAAGAAATGTGTTCTGTGTACATGAGTTTGTAGATATGGACAAAAGGATCAGATAGATCATTCAAGATTTTCAGTTGGTCCAACTCCATCTCTAAAACAGCATTTCTTTGTACATGTATATAAAAAGATAGATTTAATGGTTCTAGTGAAGTACAGCAACATATCCATCTGTAAAGTTAATCTGGTTTGTTATTAAGACTTTCCAAGTACCATTACCATAATCACCTTTACAATTAAATTATGTGTGTAAAAATCTTTTAGACAACATTTTGTTATTCTTGCAGTGATACAACACAGTATGACTCCACAGGGTTCTGAGTCAACACTCAAAACATCTGGGGCCTGATTCTCTCCAATAGACACCCACAGATGCTCCTTTGCAATCTCTGAGTAACTCCCATTGACTTCAATAAGAATTACTTGTATCCTACAGGATAAGAATTGGGTTCCCATTCACTTCAGCAGAAGTTTTGGGTTCTTGGAGAATGGAGGATCAGGTTCTCCAATTCTGTAGAATTGGATTGCTCCTCCAAGCACAACCAACCAATTGACAAATACAACAATTATAACACTGAGCCAAACACAGATTAGTGTGTAAACGGTATTCACAGAATTCTCTCTCAGTACAGCAAGGTTATCCATTCACAACCAAATGAAATGAAGTTAATGTATGTTAAACACTTTGTGTCCATGTGTTTATTGACTTAAATAGTCTGTAGCTTCATTTATCTTTATACAAAAACCAAAAAAGCTAACCACCAACTAAAAAAAACCCCTATATTGGAGTGATAATGTTATGAGCCAAATTCTTTGTTGGTGAATGTTATTGGCACTGATGCCAACCAGACTTCACATGTTTACACTGGTAGTTAACGTGACTTTTTTTTTAAAAATGTCATTCATTTTGCACTCAGTGATTTCATTTGTTTAATTTCACTAAGCTTAAGTATAATTCAGAATAGTGATTTCTTTTTTAAAATGT
The DNA here is from genome assembly GCF_013100865.1 of Trachemys scripta elegans. Taxonomy (NCBI): domain Eukaryota; kingdom Metazoa; phylum Chordata; order Testudines; family Emydidae; genus Trachemys; species Trachemys scripta. The sequence continues at coordinate 94,896,830 of NC_048302.1, forward strand.
ATATACTTAAATCATATGTTAACAACAGAAGCTATAACAGTATGAAGTAGAAAAAACTGCTAGATCATCCTGTCTATTTGCTTACCACCAGAATAGTCTGGTTCCTAATAATTTATAATCTGAAAAACATCATGAAGACCATCTCACAAAAGGTCTCTCTGTATTGCCTCATTCAAACAATATAATGATTTTTTTGTTTTGGTTTGTGAAGTGTGAAGGGGAAAAAATTGTCTGCATTTTAGGATTTTTTTTTTTTTTTTTTTGCACCTACAATCAAATTTATCTTTACATTAAATAATTCACTTACTCTCCTTTTGTAATAGGTTGTATTTTGGGAGATGAAGACAAACTGCTTAGACCTTGAAAAACACATGGGCTACTCAGATAGATGGCATCTGGGAGAACTCAGAACTCCCTCAACATTCTATAGGGAAAAACAGAGCCAGGTGCATTTCTTGCTAAATCAAATTAGCTGGAAGATGCCACATCCAATTGTAGTAAATTGATGTGAGAGTTTGTGATGTCTATAGCAGATCTTACAACAAAGGTCAACGTGTGGAGACATAGACAGCAGGCTGGTACACAGCAACTTGTAGTGAAACTGCTATAACAAGATGTAAAATGAAATCAAGTTTTTTAAAATTGCAGGAGAATACAGTTTCAAGTATGTATTTTAATTACAGTTACAACCCAAACGTTTATATTTTTAAAAGATGTTAATATAAAAATCATGCTTAACTGAAAAATTTGCAAATCACTTGCAGAAGATATTGTTTAGCTTAAAAATAAGCATAGATTTACTCTAATCAAGCTTCAAATTTGAGGAAATCTTAGATCATATTGACAGAACCTTGGATTTAAAAAAAATTAGTTATTTACTACATAAACTTAGGAAAAAACCACTGACGTGTCAAATTTACACATCATGACAGTAGTTTTTAAATATCTCCTTTGACATTAACAAGTTTATACCATGTTTTATGACACTTAATTAGCCTTAATTTTATTTAATTAACTTCATAAGGTATCTAAAGCAATCCTAATGTTTTCTTAAATAAATAATAGGGAAGTAGCAGTTAGAAATGCTACATCCAAAAACAAAACAAAATAAAAACAAACAAAAACCCCTCAATGAAAAGAATTTTAAGGTTACAAAGTCAAACACTCAAAAGTTCGGAAATACCAGAATTAAGGTTGCTTGTGCAACCTTAATTCGGCCCTCTTTGTGCATATATATTATGATACAATCTTTAATTACATGATCACAATTATTTTTTCACAGGATCCCTGCCTCCTTCAGTTAATGAGATCATTGTTATTCAATATTTCTTTTTAATCTTCACTTCCAGTGTGTAGCCGCAAGCCTTATTTACCACATACTATCCAAACCCTGCACTGGGTGTTTCTATAGTGCTTTCACCATAGTATCTGAATGCTTCACTAATATTAATGAATTTCTCTTCACAAAACCCTCTGTGGGAAGGGGTGGTATTATCCCCTTTTATAGCTGGGGAACTGAGATACAAATTGATTAAGGTCAAAATTATCAAGTGTCCACTAATTTTGAGTGTCCTACTTGTGACAGCTCAGACCTGATTTTTCAGAATAGTTAGCATTTTTATAACAATTTACATATTTACAGCACAGCTCCAATAGACTTTAGTTGTAGTTGTGAGCACTCAGCACTTCTGCAGATCTGTCCCCAGATGTTTCACAGTACCTAGAAAACAAGGAACACATACACAGTGGTCAACAATTTGGATTTTTAGATCTACAGCAGTGGTTTTCCACCTATTTTCATTTGCAGACCCCTACATTTTTTCAAATGGAGGTGCAGACCGCTTTGGAAATCTCCAGGGGTCCACAGACCACAGGTTGAAAACCATTGATCTACAGCATAGACCTCTAACACATGAGCTAATGGAGCAATGGGTAGCAGTAAGAGACTTATCTTCTACGTGGACCAGCCACTAGCATGAGAAACACTCTTTGTCAGTGGTATCATAGCTATTTGCTGATAACAAAGGAATATAGAGGCTCAGGGCTCTCCTAGGTGCAATTCCAGGTTTTGAAGGGTAGTATTCTCTAGGGTTTATAGACTGTTCTGACCCTGTGCCCCCTGCCTGTCTCTGTCCAGTTCTACATCATCCACATGGCCCCAGCCCATATCTCCTTCTCCTCCTTTCTGTCCCCACCCCAATTTCTGACCATATCCCCCTCTCCTCCTATTCATCTGCTCTCCCCTAGTCCTCGGGCTCCTGACCTCATCATTCTCTGCCTACCACCCTGTTGGCTCCTGCCCCCTTCCCACTCTGCATATATCCATCCTCATGCCCTGGCTCTTACCGCCCTCCTCTTCTGTTTCCCCCTCTCTGGCTCTCATAACCCCCTTAACCTCCCTCCCTACAGTCTTCAGGCCTCTGCATTTACATAAGATTCTTCCTCCTTCTGCTCCTGGGTGCCACCAAGGAGCACTGAGAACACAAAAGAGACAGTCTCCCCTGCCCTCAGTTCTAATGCCCTGCACCAAAACGGCCCCCAGCATGCAGGAGGAGTAATTTCAGGAAAAGACTTACACAGAACCACCAATCGTTGGATTGAACAGGCTCAGTCGCTCTGTGGGATGGCACAAGCACAGTGTGATTGGCATGTAGGAGCAGTATGTAGCTGAAGTATGCTCAGTGTAGACAGAACATTTGGAGAATTTAGCTGTCAAATTCTAACAAGTCTCTACAGAGCACTTGCAAACTGGGATTTTTTTTTTTTTGGAAGTTAATAGTTTGAACAAATTTGGGCATATTTTCATGATAATGGCAAAAGGTAAATCCCGAACGTCAGGGAAACCCCTGCTAAATATCAAGCCCTTGCTCCAAAGCATGAAGTTGCTTGAGCTTCTCAGTGAAACAGATGGAAGAATTTTTGTTGACATAGGCAAAACAATATATTTTTCTCTGACCTTGTTCTCAGACAACTGCTGAATTATTTTAGCTGAAACTTTCCCAAAAAATTCAACCTGAGGCAGATACCAGCTTAGAAAATTTCATCTCGAACAATTAATGTTTGGGAGAGTTGTTAACAACTGGAAACAAGGTTTTATCATGGAAAGCGACGGATAACCTCAGCTGTCAGTGGCACTGCCATTTACTAAACAAAGCTAGGGTCCTTTGGAAAAAATAGTATGTGATCAAATAATTATCATATGCACAGGGGGCAAGTTAAGGTTGCACAGACAACCTTAATACTGGCATAGCCTAACTTTTGAGTGCTTGATTTTTGCAAACTTAATGTTCTTCTAGCATACTTTCTTTTATGTTACATAAAATATACACACAATTGCATTCATGCACATATATTATGAAAGGTACATTTACACACACCACACATCTATATGCTTGATTAAAATATTGAATACTAAAGAAACACTTACAGACCAAAATTCAACACAAAACATTTATGTAACTTCTGAGCTTGTGCAAATTCTCTCAGGCCATGGATACTGGCAAGCAGCCCTATTCAAGGAAGAGGTCAGAATGGCATGGAATGGAAGGTGAAAGAATCCCCTGCACAGAGGCTGCAAGAAGAGCCATATCAGAGGAGGCAGGAACATACAAATGGGCTCACCACTGTGCTCCATCACGTCTTATTCTAAAGACGTTGGCATGTTTATCTCATATATGGCAAGGTACCAACCTTATCGCCCTTACTCACCTGAAGAGTGCTAACTCATGTCAGTAGTCTCACTGACTTCAATGGTACCGTGAATCTCCCTTTTCTTGAAAAATCAAGACAAAGAGAAATCAATTCAAATAAAGCCACAAATGCTAGATGTATTTGGTATCCAATAAATACTATGTAAGCTACAATGAGCCTTAAAATGAAATTACTCTTTATACCATTATCACAGTTGAACTTAATGGAAAAAGAGATGATAGAGCTACAGTGGCAGCTGCTCCCATTAGCACAGAAATTTGGTAGACAGACTTTCAGATTGGAAGGACACAATTTACTTACAGTGTCTGAATATTCAATCAGGTTAATATGTCTCAGTCAACTTGCTACTGTATACTGAGAGTTCAAATGTATTTTTAACTTTTTAGGCTGATTTTTAAAATAAAGCAAGTGTGGGGTTTTCTTCTTTTTTTTTTTTAATTTTGGTTCTCAGAAACCTTTTTTTTTTTTTTTTTTTTTATTCCTCCAGTTTTTCATTGAATAAATTGGGAGGAAGAAAAGAAAAGCAACAAAAGCAACAAAAAATGTCCATGAAGTTTCCTTTCCAAAAAAGGCCATTTTCATCCCAATTGTTTTCAAATGAACTATTTCAACAAGCTCAAGTTCTTAATTACAGAAGTACAGAAAAGATAAACTGCTATTGTTTCATGCTTATAACTTTCAAATTAGAGCTCTGTGTGCCTATGAGAAACTCAGGTTTGAGTCCTGATCCCAGTAACAGTTGGCTCCTGAACCAGACAAGACAGAGTACTGTGGAAACAAGCTCAGCCTTCGAGGAAGAAATGACTTGTCTTCTCAACATTGACGTCTCTGGCAGTCTAAAGAGCCACACTGACAAGCTCTGAAGTGAGTTGCATCCAGTCTTGTTTGGGGAAGGATGGTAGTTGCAGTGTGACCCTTAGGCCATGTCTACATTATAAAAGGTTTGCTATTATAGCTATACTGTTAGAACTATACCAACTAGCCCTTCTGATGTAGATACTATTGCCAGTATAGCTTAGCCCAATTAAAGTCAAATAATCTATACTGGTAAAAACACTTTCACCCGGGCATAACTTCATCTACACTAGGCTTTTGCTGGTTTAGAAATATCGCAGAAAAATCATACCCCAGTCAACATGATTATACAGGTAAAAATGTCTAGCGTAGACCTGGCTTAAGAGGACAGGGTGTGTTGTGGTAATTGGCTGCACAGGTCGCCAGAGTTAGTACTAAACAAATCAGAGTATGGACAAGAACAAATCATGCCAAACCAACCTAATTTCCTTCTTTGATGGGAGTTACTGCTCTTGTGGAGAGAGGGGAAGCAGTAGACACAATATATCTTGATTTTAATAAGGCTTTTGACACAGTTCCACATGACATTCTCATAAGCAAGCTAGGGAAGTGTGGTCTAGATGAAATTACTGATGCACAATGCGAAGAATAATTATCAATGGGTCGCTGTCAGACTGAGATGACATATCTAGTGGAGTCCCACAGTGCACTGTCCTGGGTCTGATACAATTCAATATTTTCATTAATGACTTGGAGAAAGGAATTAACAGTATGCTTATAAAATTTTGGAGGACAGGATTAGAATTCAAAATGACCTTGACAAGTTGGAGAACAGGTCTGAAATCAACAAGATGCAATTCAATAAAGACAAGTGCAAAATGCTACATTTAGAAAGAACAATCAAATGCGCAAATACAAGTGGGGAATAATTGGCTAGGTGGTAGTACTCAAGGCTCTGGGGCTTATAGTGGATCACAAACAGAATAAGAGTGATCAATGTGATGCAGTATATTTGGTCCTGCCTCAGCATGGTGGGATTGACAAGATGGCCAGCGCAATGATTCCATGAAACAGATACAGTATGATCTCTATCTACTGCTGTAAATTGGCCCTCGGTGTACATTTATAAGCCAGTTTCACCTTACTACTTTTAGATGTTCTCAGCTTCCACTGAAAGTGAAAAGGTGAGGGAGAACGAGAGACAAAAAAATGATGTGAGGATTTTCAACTCTCTGTAGGGAATCAGAGTAATCTGGGAACAGGGAAGAGTGGCCAGAAAGGTATTTTGAAAAAACAAAAATTACTCTTGGGATGATGCAAGGATTGTTTTCCTCTAAACAAACAGAGGCCCCCAAACCTGCTTGCATCCTTCCAAAGGGAATAGAGGGTTAGTTGCAAATTTGAGCCTCATCAGAGACCCTGCAGCCCCACATTGGCTGATCAGTTCAGCTGCATCTTCATCTTCCAGCATATATCCAAAAAGGAAAAAAAAGTTAAAATACATAAAATAGAAAACAAAAATGTTTATATCACTATTACATCTTCCCTTTATTAGGCCCACAAGTTAAATGAAGCTGTTCATATTGTTAATAGACACTAAATGTTGCTTTTCTGAGGGCTAAATTCAGATCTGATGTAAGTGGATTGAACTCCATTTGGAACATCACTTTTTACCTGTGTTCAGAGATCATCCATACCAGAAGAGGATTAAGGCCCCAGACCTGTTCCCCCACTGCAGTCAATGGGGAAACTTCCACTGGCCATAGTGATGCAGGATCAGGCTTTTAATCAGCATAGAAAAAATGTTACAAGTTATTAAAGGAGTTCTAAATTTTGCATCAGCTCTAATTTCTGTGGTACCATATACTTGATGCATTTTCTTAAAATCTGATCAGTTCCTCCCTAAAATTCAGATACATTTAGTGAACTGCTCTGTTGAAATGGAACATATTTGTTTTTTGACAATGAATAAAAACTGTGCACTTCCAAGCAATTTAAAAATAACTTGGAGGATGATCTGTTTGATTAGTTTCAATGCAAAGATGATAGCATGGAGGATTGTTTTTCTGTTATAGTAGATTGTTTATGTGAAAACTGTTTTCCTTTTAACAAGTAAATCTTCCTAGACACAACTGCATTAGATTTCTGGAATTTCATAATGGGGTTATCAATGAACACACAGAGTTTCAAGATCGGGCTCAAGTTTAACCAAGCTCATGGTTTTGCATACCATAGGAACTCAAAGAATGTCTTAATGAAAATTCTCTCTCTCTTCCATGTCCATTTCATACTTGCTGAGACAAAGAAATAAAATGTTACCTTGGATTATGGTTATTGTTGGATTTTTGTTATTGTTTTGATTTGTTTTGCTTTTTAACAGCTTTTAGTTTATATAAAAGAGTGACAAATTTAAAAAGGGCAACATACAGTATAATTATTTGTACTGCAATGGCACCTAGATCAGGATCCCAATGTATACAGACGCATATTTGAAGCCAGTCCTTGCCTCAAAGAGCTTACAATAGATAAGACAGAGGCCAGCTCTACACTACAAACTTTTGCCTGCACAGCTGTGTTGGTCAGACGTGTGATGAAATGCAATTTGTAACGGACGTAGCTGTGCCAGCAAAAGCCCCTGGCGTACATTATATTAATTATATTAGCAAAACTGCTAGGGTTGCCAACCCTCCCAGATTGGCCTCAATCTCCCCGTTGCTATAGAAAGCAAGCTGGGAGATTTTAATAGGCCAAAAGTCCAGTTGGAGGTGCAGCAGGGCTAGAGGCAGGCTCCCTATCTAGCTCCGCACAGCTCCCAGAAGCGGCCGGCATGTCCCTGCGGCCCCTAGGCACTGGGGCAATCAGGGAGGCTCTGCACACTGTCCCCACCCCAAATGCCGGCTCTGCAGCTCGCATTGGCCAGGAACCATGGCCAATAGGAGCTGTGGGGGCGGTGCCTGCAGGCAGGGGCAGCACGCAGAGCCGCCTGGCCGCCCCTGAGCCTAGGAACCGCAGGTACATGCATCTCGGAGCTGCCTGAGGTAAGCACCACCTGGCTGGAGCACGCATCCCACACACCCTGCCCCAGGCCTGAGTCCCTCCTGCACCTAAACTCCCTCCCAGAGCCCACATCCTTCACCACCCCCCACACCCCAACCCCCTGTCCCAGCCCTGAGCCCTCTCCCGCAAGCAAACTCTCTCCCAGAGCCCACACCCCTCATCCCTTCCTGCCCCAGGCTCAGCCTGGAGCCCCCTCCCACACTCCGAACCCCTCAGCCCCACACCCCAGCCTAGAGCCTGCATACCCCAACCCCCTGTCAGTGAAAGTGAGTGAGGGTGGGGGAGAGTGAGCGACAGAGGGAGGGGATGGTATGAGAAGGGGCGGGGCAAGGGTGTTTGGGTTTGTGCAACTAGACAGTTGGCAACTCTAAAAACTGTGCTTATTTCACTCACTGTTTTTTCTGCAAAGTAGCCATGTTAACATTCCTCTTGCACTGCAACATGAAGAAACCTGGTCTTCCTCTAATATGGACTAGAACTTTTTTTTCTTTCTTCACCCTTTGGAAACTGTGGACAAACAAATGAAATAGCAAAAAAGTAACATAGCCACTTCCCATTTGGTCTCACCCATTTATTGTCATGTAGCATTGATGTTTGCCCACATTCTGGCTGTGAGCAGATGCACCCTCTGGTCGACATTTTCAGTTTAATGCGTCTCAGGTTGCACACCTGAAGCTATCTTTAGGCACATAGGCCCAAATTTGTAAAGGTATTTATTTAGGCATTGCTCCGCTCAGTGTTGAAAGGCCTAAGGGACAGATTTTTAAAAGGTAGGTACCTAAAATCATTTTTTACACAGTGCTTTCATCCACACTATAAGGGTATACAATCTAGATTGTGCACAAACTGGCCTGTGTGGACCCTGCTGGTGTGCACAAAAGTCCCCTCGTGTGTGAAAGTAGTATCCATACTATATTAACACACACTAGGGAAAGTTTAGTGCATACCATCAGGCTCCACATAGGCATATTAGTGTGCACTAGAATTTACACCCCTCTAGTACAGACTAAAGCACCATATAGACAAGCCCTAATTCCCAACTCAAGGGGAGTTAGATGTCTAAATACCTTTAAAATCTATCCCTAAGCATCATAGATGGTGACATCTCATTTTCAGAATTGATTTAGGCTCTCAGTCATTTTAAAAACGGGGTGTAGCCCTGTAAAACATTTGAGCCTTGCAACACTGAGGACATATGGGCACTGGGACCAGATCCAAAGCTTGTTAAAGTCAATTAGAGGTTTTCTACTGATTTCAGTGGACACTGCATAGGCCCCTAACAAAACTCGAATTTGCAGAGGTGTTTTTTTGAGCACTCTGAGCTCCCAGGGAAGTTGCTTTCTTCACTCTTACGCTCCTCTTACAAGAGCCATAATATGCCCTGCAGTATATAACACAGGTGTTGTAGATATACCATGCACCCAACTAGTTTGTGTTCCCTTCCCCTCCCACACAGGAAATATCCATTTTATTCTGACAGGTTTCAGAGTGGTAGCCGTGTTAGTCTGTATCAGCAGAAACAACAAGGAGTCCTTGTGGCACCTTAGAGACTAACACATTTATTTGGGCATAATTTTTCGTGGGTTCTAGCCCACCAAAGCTTATGCTCAAATAATTTTATTCTGAGTGGTTGCAAAAATGCTCCATTATATGTACTTTACCACTTCACAATGCTATTAATACAGTTATTTTTTTAATTTGTATATATTTTAGCTTTTCAGTTAGTTAATGTGATGCTTCCCCAGGGCACCCAGGGGTGTGAGGCACCTTGCTACCACCTGCCTTTAGAATGAGGAAGCCTTGTCTGTGCATGCCAGGGGTCAGCTCCCCAACTCCACTGGCCACGGGCATCACAAGCACTCCCCTCTAGGCCTCACAGGCCCCACTGTCTCTCTACAGGCTAGTGATTGGCACACCTCAACCCCTGAGACCTCCGAGCATCATCCTGGACTGTCAACCCCTGGTCACTCACAGCAGTCACAGATTTGCTGCTTCCAAAGAAGCTGCACCCCCCCATCTTACCAGTTCCACCTCAGGTCACCACTCGGCTTATCACCCAGCCAGGGCCACAGTTAGGGGCTGCTGATCCAGGGTATAAATAGCAGCGTAGACATTTGGTGAGGCACTGCTTAGGCAAATAGAGTAAAGACATGCCAGAATTTTAGGGTATGTACCCTACACAGCTCTCTACACATCCAAGCAATGCCTCCCCTGTTTACACTGTGATTTTTAATAATGTAGTGTCCTGCTGCTGGCGACTTTCCTTGACAGCTTTTCACTGCAAGAGCCTTTCACTGCCACACGTAGCTAACACCACTGCAGAGTGTAGCTACTTGTACCCTACACACTGTCACCAGTGTAGACAAGGCCATAGAACAATGCTCACCCAAAATCCCTGCAGTTCTTTACAGCCAGGTTTGGCTGTGACCCTTCTTTCATGAGACAGTCAGGCTGTCAACTTATCTCCTCAATGAAGGATTCAGTGTCTTTCTTTGCTCTCCCCACCCCCAAAAACATATCAATCACATCCTTTATCTTTATTCATAAACAGAACACCACCTGCTCTTTGTTCCATCTTTCTGATTTCCTTTCTTGTGAATTTCACAATCTGTTATTTCACTTGTGGCTCAGTATGGAAATAGGCCTACATTATGAGATATACAATACACATATGACCCAGACAGGGAGACAGGTGTCTGCTACTTCCTGCCTGAGGAACCTCTCCAAGATCTCTCCCCTCTGAGTGACCTGCCTTAACTTCCAGACCTTAAGAACATAATTTTTAGTAAAGATACATAACTCCTTGAATATTACCCCATATACACATTTCACAATGATTATGACCATAGTGAGCTACTAACTTTCGATAAAAACCTCACATGCCACTCTTCAGTGAGATACTATGCATATATCTGACCCTGGGAATCCAAGTAAAACCCTACACACCCCCTGTGCCCACTGCCAGTTGGCATCAAGGGGTCCCTGGGTCACAGCTAATGCTAGGGCTGGGCCAGAACCAGATTCTTGAATGCCCCTCAACTTCAGCTGGTGTAGAAATCTGTGTAAAACTAGATTTGGTACCATCTTTAACACTGTATTTATGTTTTTCTAAAGATTAAAGGCCAAATTCTGATCCCAGTTGTCCCAGTATAAAGCCAGAGTACATCTGTTGAGACCTATCTATCTACCATAGGTATTATTTATATTGCCGTCACTAACATAGTATCTAAATGCCTCAAAATCTTTAATGTATTTACCGGATAGCGCCCCTGTGGAGTTGGGAATTACTATTATCCCCATTTTATAGATGGGAGATGGAGGCAGAAGACAGGGCTGGCCTTACCATGAGGCGAACTGAGGCAGCCGCCTCAGGTGCCAGACTGTAGGGGGGCGCCACTAGGACCCAGAGTGTGGAAAATTGTGTCTGCTGCTGGTGCATATGTATTCTCTCTGTTCTAGGTGCACAGAGATGGTGGAGTGCTGTGCTGGAGGAAGGAGGGCACAAGAGACATAAAAGGCAGGCAGGAGAAAAGGTGAGGGGGAATAACAGAAAGCAGCAGGAGCTGCAGGGAGAGAGAGGAGGAGGAGGAGCCTCTTATGTACCTCTCTAGAACCCCCAGGAGCCTGGATTGATTAACACCAGTTTCTCAGGGAGCTTCCTATTTCCTGCTGCTTCCCTGAACCCACTTGAGGAGAACAGGCAGTCAACTGAAGTAGTAGGAGCCAGTTAGGCCCTTAAGATGCTGATATCTTCCCTCAGTCAGGCCCTGCTACCAGCTTGCTTATTTGTCCCCTTCAACTGAGTGTAGAGAGCCACTATAGCTGGCACAGAACAGCAGTCATGAGTGAAAGAAGAAAATGCCCCTCTGGGGCAGCATTCAGAAGAAGAAAGAAAGCAAAGGAGGCTTTTCTATCTAAGCAGGAAGGAGCTCTCCTGAGATACAGAGACACAAATGTTCACGGGGAGCCCTCCGGCCCCAGTGAGGATGTGAGTGGTGAGGAGATGCCTGATCTTCCAGTTAGTCAGAGTGCAGGTGACCTGGCAGCTACTGCACCATCCATATCTCTATCTCAAATGGATGTAACCATGTACCTTCCTGAAGAAAAGTGTAGATCAGAGAAGAGTGTGGTGGAGGTGCAAGAAATAGCTGCTGCTGAATTTAGTTCCTTAAGTCTAGATGATCCAGGACTGTGGACCCACTTGAGCAGTAACCTGAGGGACTTCCTTGTACTGCATGGGCCACAGCAAGTGAAAAACTTCATGTTCCCCAAAGACAATGAAAATAGGTGTTTCCATCCAACACATTACTGGTGTGAAATCTCCAATGGTGATAAAGTGGAGAGGCCATGGCTTATGTACTCAAAAACCCAGAATGCTGCATACTGTTTTTTTTGTTGCAAACTCTTCCAGTCTAATGTTCCAGCCACATTGGGTTCTACAGGAACAAAGGACTGGAAAAATTGGGCTAGAAATCTGGCGTGCCATGAGAAGGCAGCAAATCACCAGAGAGCATTCCATAGGTGGAAAGAGCTTGAGATGAGACTAAGGTTAAAGGCCACTATAGATGATCAGCATCAAGAGAAGATTCCATCAGAGTCTCTTTACTGGCAAAATGTTCTGAAAAGGCTCATTGCCATTGTGAGAATGCTTGCTACCCAAAACCTAGCACTGCATGGCACTTCAGATCAGCTGTATGTGCCAAACAATGGAAACGTCCTTAAAACTGTAGAGCTGATGGCTGAGTTTGATGCTGTACTCTAGGAGCATCTAAGAAGAGTCACCACCCAAGAAATGCACACACACCACTACCTTGGAGAAACAATTCAAAATGAGATCATACAGTTACTGGCAACAAAAGTCAAACAGAAGATTGTGGCAGATCTGACGTCAGCAAGATATTACTTTCATTCTGGACTGCACACCTGACATCAGCCCTACAGAACAAATGACTTTAATGGAGCGTTTTGTAACAACAACAGAACCTAGTGAAAATGTCCCTGCAATGGTGACTGTCAGAGAGCACTTTCTAGAATTTATTGACAGGAGCTGGTATGACAAATGTGCTTCTTAGAAAGCTGGAAGATACAGGAATTGCGATAGCTGACTTGAGAGGTCAGGGCTCCGATAATGGTGCCAACATGAGAGGAAAGAACAGAGGAGTGCAGACACGAATCTGAGAGTTAAACCCTCGAGCTTTTTTTGTCCCATGCAGTTCTCATTCATTAAACTTGGTGGTCAGTGATGCAGCATCAGCTTCTAGTGAGGCTGCTGAATTTTTTAATGTAATTCAAAGCATCTATGTATTTTTCTCTGCATCAACTCATCAATGGCAAATTTTGAAGCAACATCTGGGAACATGCTCTCTGACACTGAAACCACTGAGTACCACATGATGGGAAAGTCGAGTGGAGGTGATAAAGCCTATCAAACACCAAATTGGGAAGATAGATGCCATAGATGCCATTATGGAGGATAATGCTATGACAGGAACTGTTCGTGGGAGAATAGTGACGGGGGAAAATGGAATCACCAGAAACACACATAACTTCAAATCTCTGTGTGGCTTAGTGTTGTGGCATGACATACTGTTTGAAATAAATGTTGTAAGCAAGAGACTCCAAGGTGTTGACCTTGATATATCTGGAGCAATGGAACAACTGGACAAAGCAAAATCATACCTACAGTCTTACTGGTCAAATGAGGGATTTCAAAACGTTCTGAAGAGTGCACAGAAGTTGGCAGAGGAACTTCACACTGAAGATATTTTCCCACCCATTCAAGAATACAAGAGTCACCGAAGAAGACGACATTTTGATCACAAGGCCCGGGATAATCCCATAAGAGACCCCAAACAACAATTCAAAGTTGAATTCTTTAGCCAGGTGCTAGTTTGTGCAATACAGCCAGTTGAAGAACGTTTCATGCAGCTCAAGGATCACAGCAGTATATTTGGGATGTTGTATGATATTCCAAAACTCCTCACTATACCTGAAGAAGACCTACACCAGCAGTGCAGGGCACTAGAGACAGTGTTGACACATGATGACATGCACAATATTGATGCGAGTGATTTAGGTGATGAACTGAAAGCCCTTTCAAGATACGTTTCAGCAGGATCAACTCCAAAGGCTGTTCTGGAATATATGTGCACAAATAAGATGACCACCCTCTTTCCAAATGCTTTTGTTGCTCTCTGCATACTTCTAACACTTCCTGTAACAGTTGCCAGTGGAGAACGCAGCTTCTCCAAGCTGAAATTGATAAACACACATCTACACTCCACAATGACACAGGAGAGGCTGGTCAGCCTTGCAACCATCTCAATAGAGCATGAGCTGGCCCAGACTGTGGACCTTCAGGAAGCAGTTCAAATCTTTGCAACCAAGAAGGCATGGAAAGCACCACTTTGATTATTCAAACAGATAAAAATGCAATGTTTACTATGCAGACAAGAAAAGTTACATTTGCTGTTCAGGCAAAGAAACAGGTTTGAATGTTAAGTGTTACTTAAAATTTTTGAACAAGGCATTTTAAGTTGTTAGTTCTCCTTTATTGGGGTAGGTAGCAGAGCAGTACCATGAGAGGAGAAGAACAGGAAGAAGGCAGAATTGAGACCTTTCAAAGTTCTGGCCCAAGCAAGGGGGCATGGGGGCGTCATTTGAGCTCCCCACCTCAAGTGCCAAAATGTTGTGGGCCAGCTCTGGCAGAAGAAATAGCACAGAGGCAACGTGCCTTGCCAAAAGTCACTCTGGAAGCCTGTGGAAGAGCAGGGAATTTAAGCCAGGTCTCCAAGTTGTAGGCTAATACTCTAACCACTGGACCATCCTTTCTTCCTTAGTCAATAGAATTGCCACCACTTTAACAGGGAGCAATTCTCACACTAGATAGCTGACATTGCTGTACCCTTATATTTATGAGGTCTTCGCATCCATTAAGAAAGGGTGCTGTGCTGAGAGAACCACCTTGCCCCTGAAGGCTGACAGTATCACATCTGCAATGACCTCTGCTGCACTGAAAGCTGGGATTCTAAGTAAATTTCCAGATCTGAGCTTTTCCTCAAGAATTAGAATGTGTTGTGAACTCTCTAAACTGCTAACACAATACATATGTCTATCAAAAATACTGGCTTTGTAAAAGTGGACTATGATTTATAACATCCACAAGTGATTCTGCTATGTTGCCCTTGAGAATTTGTACATGTTTAATTTACTCACTATCAGTACTATAATGTTTCTAGGAGCTTTAGTTGTTTGCTTCTTTTTTTAACCTTTAAAATGAATGTTTTGAGCTTTTCTTTTCCCCTGCATTTGAAGTACAAGTCAAAAAGACACTTCTCTTCGTATAATTTCGTCTAGTATGACTATGCATACTTTAAAAAAAAAAAAAAAGTCTCCTGAAAGTGTACCTTTATTTTCTTTTTATTTGCTTGGAGCTATTTCATTTTTGAGTTGGTTCAAAACAAGCTAGAGAGAATATACAAATAAATGATAAAGAAAATAGCATTAAGTAAAATAAATGACTGAAAACTTAATATATCAAATTATACACAATTCCAATGTGGTTTCATAATAAAAAATGTTAATACAATTAAATGAATTACTTTCTGTCATTCACATTGGATTGTCTAATGAGATGATACATTACAGCAAGAGAGAAATTCTGAAATTAAGCATTTTAATTATTTAAGCACAAAAAATACAAGCTTCAGAAATAGATGGGATCTCTTTACTTCCCAGATGGCATCAGTCATGACCTAAGGAAGTGTTCTGGTTTCTTCCCTGAAGAAAACCAGCAAATGATTATTAAGATATCAATTAATACGAACAGATAATGAGCCAAACTCCATTAAAAAACAACAACCAAACAAAAAAAAACTTAGCATGGATAGACCAGCACTTTTTCAATGCTATTTGTGATGACAAACTTATGTGATGACAAATCTTTCTTTAAGAAAATCAGTTGGGCATCTGATAAATCAGATATAAATTACAGAAGGGTCAAAACTGGCACTCAACCAGAATTTGACTGATTTTGAAAGGGGTTAGATTTTGGGGTGTCTACCTAAATCCAAGCAGAGCCAGAAGAGCCTCACGTTATCTATTGTTGCCATTCTGCTGTATAAACGAACTGATTGAGCTCTGCACAGCTTCTTAAAGTTAAGCATATGCTTAAGTGCTTTGAAGAGTTAGTGCCAGAGTGCTCAGCACCTTACAAGATGGAGGTCCCAAGACTGCAGTGCACATTCCCAATAGGGGGCTCCAAAGCCAAAGCAGCAGCATGTGAGGGAGAGCCTCTGCACTCCTGTGAGCAGCCAGGAGCCACAGGTGACGACTAAGGGGCACTTTCAAAAGTGCCCATAATTAATGAGTTCACGTGAAGCTAAAGGGGATCACAGGGCCTCGCCTAAGCTTTTGACTCAGAGCAGCTACAAGCTAGATTCCATTCCAACCCAAGAGAAAAGGGATTTGGAATGGAAATTCTGACAGATGCTAACGATAGATGTAGAATGAAAACAAACTGTTCCAGAGAAAGGACAGACCCTTACCTTTCAGGATTCAGTTTTAACATCCACCACTTCTAACCCCTACAGTCTAAGATTTCCCAGAGCTGTCTAAATCCTTTTAGGGAAAAAGATCCTTTAAGAAAAAAACAACAAGAAAAGATTGTTACAAAAATAAGAACACTGCACATACTAAAACCTCGTGATGCAATGAAGGGAGACTTGCAAGCCAAGCCAGCTCAGTCTAGGGAATTCTTGTAAAGGATTTTGTTTTTATTCATTCATCTCTCTCTTGCTTTCATTTTTCTCCTGTCCTGGGTGAAGGGTTTGTGTTTAATAACATCATTTGCATCAGTGTGTCCCAAATGACCACGGTATTGTGGCTGGGAGAGATTAGCATGGTAATCTCGTTCTGATGGATAAAATTAGCAAAGATATTTCCCTGAATGGAAAGCTGCCATTGGCGAGCTGCCGTGCTTAGAATCAATTACTAAATTACTCTGAGCTCTAAGTCGACATTAACAGAAAAAAATTGCCATCGACCGAAGTGAAATAAGATAAAAAAAGATGCGATCATTAAATCTCGCTACTATTCGCAAATGTGACTCACAAGAACTGCACAAAAAATAAGGCAGAATTTAATTTTTAACAGTGGCCCCTGTCATCATTTCAGCCAGCGCTGCTCACAATATGTAAGTATGGCTCAGCGTCTCTGTTCTGGCTCCTGGAGGAGTAGCAGGGCTGATTTCAACTCCTGTATTATTCTTGACAGTGCACATGATCTGGAGTGGAAGGCTAAAGGGCTAATTCCTGGTCCCACAAGTAGAGCTGGAAAGAGAGGAGCTTTGTAAGGGCATAAAATTCTTCCTCCATGCTATTATTAACTGTTGTCTAGGTAGCATCTGAAATGTGCATCATGCACCACAAACATAGAATAAGACAGGTCTCTGCCCCAGAAAAATTGATAATCTAAGGCCTTGTCTATGGACAAAAGTGTGTAAAGGTGCTTATACCAATATAGCTTGTTCTTGTACAGGAAGCAGAATATGTTATACCAGTACAAGGCACCCCTATTATAAATGCATCCACATTATAACTAGATGGGTAAATAATCACAACCCTAAGCAACTTAGACTTACCTGTACAAAAAATGTGTGTAGAACAGGCCTAAGGCTCTGATTCTGCCATGTGGATGGATCCTCACCCTTTCAGTGCTATGGAAGTCAACATGGAAGCAGGGATCCGCCACTCTGATCTGGAGCCTGAGTTATTCTGACCAACATTTTCAAAAGTGATCCTGGATGTGTCAAGATTTCAGTGTCCAACCTGGGACACCTTTAAAAAGGCCTGATTTTCAGAAGGGGCTTGTGCACCTGCCATTTGAAAATCAGGACTGTGATGTGATTCAGTCTATATGGTTTTATAAAAACAGGATAATAAGTGAATATAATGTAACTGGAATATGCTTCATGCAAAAGGTCTCTTGTAAGGTATCATTACAAAGCTTATAATCTACTGAGTGTGATCATCCTATTTGTATAAATGTACCACTCTTGTATCTGAAACTAGAAATATGAAATATAACTCTGAGGGCCTATTGTAATTATGCAAAGTGTGGGCCATTAATGGTGGTTTGGAATCTTGATGACTCCCATTGTCTGCAGATGGCTGTGTTTACCTGTGAATCTTCCTGTATATGTATGTGTTGGCAAGTGGGTAATGAAGTCTTGCAGTGACATGTGATCATGTCACCTGAACTGGAATCCATCTTTAACCTGGTGCTTTTCCAGTGAGGGGGAGGGTGGAAACCCAGAGGGACAAAGGGTTCCCGCCTTATGCAAAAGATATATAAAGGGGTGGAAGAGAACAGAGGGGGAGAGGAGCCATCATGAAGAATCCACTAGCTATCACCTGAGCTGGAACAAGAACTGTACCAGGGGAAAGAATTGTGCCCAGGCCTGGAAGGTGTCCAGTCTGAGAAAAAACTTACTGAAGCATCTCTGAGGGTGAGTTTATCTGTAATCAGTTTGATTAGACATAGATTTGCGCATTTTATTTTATTTTGCTCGGTGACTTACTTTGTTCTGTCTGTTACTACTTGGAACCACTTAAATCCTATTTTCTGTATTTAATAAAATCACTTTTTTCCTTATCAAGGAAGTCAGAGTATATATTAATACCTGGGGGAGCAAACAGCTATGCATCTCTCTCTATCAGTGTTATAGAGGGCGAACAATTTATGAGTTTACCCTGTATAAGCTTTATACAGGGTAAAACGGATTTATTTGGGTTTAGACCCCATTGGGAGTTGGGCATCTGAGTGCTAAAAACAAGCACACTTCTGTGAGCTGTTTTCAGGTAAACCTGCAGCTTTGGGGTAAGTAATTCAGTCCCTGGATCTGTGTTGGAGCAACAGGAATGTCTGGCTCAGCAAGACAGGGTGCTGGAGTCCTAACCTGGCAGGGAAAACAGGAATAGAAGAAGTCTTGGTACATTAGGTGGCAGCTCCCAAGGGGTTTCTGTGATCCAACCCTTCACAAGGGCCTTTAAGGTATCTCAGGTTGGACACCCAGAAACGGAGGCACCCCAAATCACTAGTCACTCTTGAAAATCTTGACTTCTGGCTATAGTAGCTTTAATGCATAAAAGCTGTTGATAAATTCTCAATCCAATCCTTCTTAAATTAAAGCATAAGTGAATGAAATTCTGCTCCTGCGGTCCAAATACACAATGTAGAATATGGGGATCAATATGACACAAGATACAACAAAGTGTCTTTAGCAAGACTTATGAGGTAAATTGCCCTTATTATGAAATAACAGATAAATGGAAGTGAAAGAAACTTAAGAGAATCTTTTTTCAGCGTTGAACACTGTGAATCACAGTAGCATAAGTAATTGATAATATTATTAGCGCAGTATACATATCAGCTGTCGAGATATTATGAGGACTGAATTCAGTCTCTGTTGGGGGAGTCAGGGTCAACATCATTAACTATAGATCCTGTCCTGGGGTTTACATATAGAGCCCTCAGGCAAAGTGTCTGCCAGATACATCTCTATAGATGTGCATAGCTATAGGACATACAGGGGGCTAATCACACACATCAGTAATAGACAACAAGCTTTTGTTTATCTGAAGGTTTACTGGAATTAACTGATTAGTGTCAACTTGACACAATAACTTTTGTCTACAATGCAGTAGATCATTTTGATGGTTTTATTGATGGAGTGTTGTCTAATGTAAATTGTAAGGATAGTTGAATTTAGATGAAGTTGGAAACATTTTACTTAAGCAGAAACTGAAAAAGCCATTAGTAAATGTATCTTTAAAATGACACATTTTGTAATCTTATGGATAGTACAACAATTATAATGATAGTAGTAAGGGTAATTAAGAGATTTAAAATTGAAATCCTTGCAGTGTGTCCATAAATTAAACCCAGAATACAAAGTCCTTACATGAAAATTAGAGATTAAAACTAAACAGAAGATAAGTTTGATGAATCTCTTTCATATAAGAAAATGTCTGTCTGATCAAATGGAAGAGGAAAAAAAACAAAATATGTTTACATAAAAATTGCAATTGACTAATTTAGAATTAAAATATGCAAAAATATCCTTAAATCTCAATTGTCAGTTGTGGCAAGCAAAATTAAAAAAACATATTTGTAGATCTGAATATTATTTTCTGCCTTTTGTTAAGGCTAAATGTTTTCTTCAGTAATTAAATACTGAATTTTCTCAGCATACCATTTATACTGCTATGACAAACAGCTTCAGTGAAATAGTTTTGTGCTTTCTGTTCTCAATAATTCAGCATGGTTAAAGTTTATAAACTTAACTGAAAATTATTCATAATTTTATACCTTTTCCAATTATATATTACAAATAACAATAAACCTTAATTTCTGGGTGAGCTATTATAATATCCAGTGTAAATGTTATATATTTTCCTGAAAAAGTGAATTTAGGGAATGTTTTTATAAGTGGATGAACATTTCAAAGAGGTATGTAAATATTAGGGGAAAAAAAACTCAGAAAATACTCGATAACCTCAATCACCTCCCTCTACTTTCAGAACACAAACTATTTTTTCCGCACTATAGCAGGTCAAAACAATTAGGCCAAAACAAGAGGATATTGTGTGCCACAAAATGAAATAATTAAATTTAGGAAGTATTATCAATTATGCTTAGTTCCTACAATTAAAAACTGTAGTTAGTAACCCCATTCTGTCCATATCTCAAAAAGCTACTTATTCTTCATCACTGACTTCCAGTATCATATCCCTGGGTAATATAGGATTCAGTATTGTTACAGTAACTTTGAATAATATCAGCTGAACACTCCAGTGTTGTTATGGAAATAGCAGTGTCACAGCTCATGGACATAGCAGTGTCACAATTGTTGGATTTCCAGCAATATTCAACCAGGGTGAAAACTTTTTTTTTTTTTTTTTTAAACTCTTTATCATCCTACAATATGCACTCCACTTGCTTGGTTTTGATGAAATCATGTCATCAGAGAAAAAGGCCCCATTTTACAGTCCTTACTCATGCAAAACTCCTACCAAAGTCAGTAAGGGCTGTAGGATTGGGCCAAAGAATATTTTCCTTTGAGAATACAAATGATCTGGGCTAGACTCAATATGAGCTGACCCGAGATAGTTTTACTTTTGGTTATGGAAAAGTAGTGAGTCTTGGTTTGGTTTTGTATGTTATAAGGCTATATTCTCTGAAGTGGCCAACTATCTGTATCCACAGCCAATACAAAACCATAAGGTAATTTTTGCTTTCTCAGTTTCTCCAGATCACTCCATTCTGAGAATTAAATGCCTTTTCCCCATTAAAGAATTCTTGGCATTCCTCACTTAAAAACTACAGACATAAAAATACAAGTGTCACAGCACACTATTACCAAAAAAATTGCTTACATTCTCATTTTTACCATAAAATTATAAAATAAATCAATTGGAATATAAATGTTGCACTTACATTTCAGTGTATGGTATATAGAGCAGTATAAACAAGTCATTGTCTGTATGAAATTTTAGTTTGTACTGACTTCGCTAGTGCTTTTTATGTAGCCCAGGGGTAGGCAACCTATGGCACGCGTGCTGAAGGCAGCACACGAGCTGATTTTCAGTGGCACTCACACTGACCGGGTCCTGGCCACCGGCCCGGGGCTCTGTGTTTTAATTTAATTTTAAATAAAGCTTCTTAAACATTTTATAAACCTTATTTACTTTACATACAACAATAGTTTCATTATATATTATAGACTTATAGAAAGAGACCTTCTAAACCGTTAAAATGTATTACTGGCACGCAAAACCTTATATTAGAGTGAATAAATGAAGACTCGGCACACCACTTCTGAAAGGTTGCCGACCCCTGATGTAGCCTATTGTAAAACTAAGCAAATATGTAGATGAGCTGATGTACCCCTGGTTAAGAACCACTGCCCTACTGCTCAGGCCTTGGCTACACTGGCGCTGTACAGCTCTGCAACTTGCTGCGCTCAGGGGTGTGAAAACGCCACCCCCCCTCCAAGCGCAGCGCTGTAAAGCGCCAGTGTAATCAGCGCCTGCAGCGCTGCACGCTCGCTCGCAGCGCTGCAAGCTATTCCCCTCGGAGAGGTGGAGTACTTGCAGTGCTGCGAGAGAGCTCTCGCAGCGCTGGCGGCGCGACTACACTCGCGCTTCCCAGCGCTGCCCCTTTTTCCCCCTTCTCCCCCCCCTCCCCATCAGGGGCCCTGCAAGTATGACCGGACCAGCTTACTTTCACCTCTGCCTACACTGGTGCATGCTGTGGAAGTGTATCGCAACTCAAAAAGGGGTGTAGCAGTAGGCCTCTTACTTCTCTCCCTCCCCCAAAAGTGGAGGAAGCAACTAGGGGGACACTCATTTTAGACTTAATTCTGACCAGCAGGGAGGAAATTTGGTAGCAGATCTGAAGGTGGAAGGCAATTTGCGCGAAAGTGATCACGAAATGATGATTTTGTGATTCTAAGGAAAGGAAGGAGTGAGAGCTGAAGAATAAGGACAATAGACTTCAAAAAGCAGATTTTACAAATGCAGAGAACTGGTAGGTAGGGTCCCATGGGAAGAAAATCTAATGGAAAAAGGAGTTCAGGAGAGCTGGCAGTTTCTCAAGAGGCACTATTAAAGGCATAACAGCAAATTATCCCGATACAAACAAAAAATAGGAAAAATAATATGAGGCCAATATGCCTCCATCAGGAGCTTTTTAATGATCTGAAAATCCAAAAGGAATCCTACAAAAAGTGGAAACATGGTCAAATAGCTAAGGATAAGTACAAAAGAATGGCACACGCATGTAAGAACAAAATCAGAAAGGCTATGGCACAAAATGAGTTGCATCTTGCAAGGGACATAAAAGGCAATAAGAAAAAGTTATTTGAATATATTAGGAGCAAGAGAAAGGCAAAGGAAAGCATAGTTCTACTTCTTATCAGAGAAAGAGAAGTAATAACTGATGACATCAAGAAAGCTGGGGTGCCTATTTTGCTTCAGTCTTCACAAAAAGGTTAATGGTGACTAGATACAACTTAATTAATAGTAACAACTGGGGCTAAGAAATGGAAGCCAAAATAAAGAAAGAACAGGTTAATGAATATTTAGATAAGTTAGATGTAGTCAAGTCAGGGCCTGATGACATTCATCCTAGGGTACTTCAGGAAATAGTGGAAGCAATCTCAGAACTATTAGCAATTATCTGTGAGAACTCCTGGGGGATGGATGAGGTCCCAGAAGACTGGAGAAGGGCAAACATTTAAAAAGTGGAACGAAGAGGACCTGGGGACTTATAAACCAGTCACCCTAACTTTGATGCCTGGAAAGATACTGTAAGCACCTAGAGGATAATAGTATTAAGGAATAGCCAGCATGGATTTGTCAAGAACCTAATCATGCCAAACAAACCTAATTTCCTTCTTTAACAGGGCTACTGGCCTAGTGGATTGGGGGGAAGCAGTAGATGGGATACATCTTGATTTTAGTAAGACTTTTTTCACAGTCACACATGACATTCTCATAAGCAAACTGGGGAAATATGGTCTAGATTAAATACTATAAGGTAGGTGCACAACTGGTTGAAAGATCGTACTCAAGAAGAAGTTATCAATGGTTTGTTGTCAAACTAGTGGGGTTTCACAGGGGGTTAGTCCTAGGTCTATTCAATATTTTCATTCATGATTTAGATAATGAAGTGGAGCGTATGCTTATAAAATTTACGGATAAAACAAAGCTGGAAGAGCTTGCAAGAACTTTGTATGGCAGAATTAGAAAGCAAAACGACCTTCACAAATTGGAGACTTGGTCTGAAATCAACAAAATGAAATTCAATAAAAACAAGTGCAAAGTACTACATTTAGGAAGGAAAAAATCAAATGCTCAAATACAAAAATGGGGGAGATGGTAGTACTGCTGAAAAATATCTGGAGATTATAGTGGATCACAAATGGAATATGAGTCAACAATGTGAAGCAGTTGCCAAAAAAGCTAATATACCAGGGCATAGTAAAGAAGTGTTGTATGTAAGACAAGGGAGGTAATTGCCCCACTCTATTCAGCATTGGTGAGACCCAGGAGCACTGGAACCTCAGTAGAAGTGGGGGGTGCACAATGCCCCACCCATCTATATGGCCCCTTCCCTGCTCCTCTAATTCCCCCTGAGGCCCTTCCCCCTGGCCAGCCTGGAAGCCTGAGCCAGGCAGTGGTAATAGCCACCCAGGGAGCTCAGGTCACTGTGGGGAGACCCACATCCTCCACCTGTTCTGGGTGGGAGGCAGAGAGGTTTCCCAAAAGAAGTACCCAGTCCCTGTCCCCCAGGGCTCACTGACATTGGCAAGCCCCTCCACTGGAAAGAGGCTGGTGCTGCTGGCAGGGGCTGCACTTCACGGCAGGGGATCCCCGGTCACAAAGTGCAGCCCCTGCTGGCATTGCTCCATGCCTGCCTGAGGCTTGCAGTTTGGGGGGACAATGTGGCCTCCTACCCCCAAAACTATGCTGATATTAAGAAGAGGGTGGGCATGGCCCTCACACTTTTAAAAGTTGGGGAGCCATGGCCCTCCTGGCCCCCCAGTTCCAGCACCCCTGGTGAGACCTCAACTGGAGTCCTGTGTCCAATTCTGAGTGCCACATTTTAGGAAAGATGTGGACAAATACGAGAGAGTCCAGAAGAGAGCAACAAAAATGATAAAATTTTTAGAAAAACCTGACCTATAAGAAGAGGTTAAAAAAAAATCGCTCATTGTTAGTCTTGAGAAAAGAAGACTCTGGTCGGGGGATGGGGGGAAGAAGGCTGATAGTCTTAATGACTGTTATAAAGAGGAGTGTGATCAATTGATCTCCATGTCCACTGAAGGTGGGACAAGTAGTAATGGGTTTCATCTGCAAAAAGGGAGGAGATTTAGGTTAGATATTAGGAAAAAGCTTTCTAACCATCAGGATAGGTAAGCTCTGAAATAGGCTTCCAAGGGTGGTTGTGGAATCCCCCATCACTGGAGATTTTGAAAACTGGTTGGACAAAATTTTCAGGGATGATCTAGGTTTATGTGGTCCTGCCTTAGCGCTTGGGGCTGATCTTGACTTCTTGAGGTCTCTTCCAGCCCCATATTTCTATGAGTCCATGCAGTATCTCTGGGGACCATGGCTGTGAATGTATGAATGGGTTATGTATGATTATGTTCTTCTCCACGGAAGCAGGTTACCACATCTCCTACAGAAACTAAAAATAGTGGGGTTGGGGGAGGGAGGAGACCCCTTGGGGGAGTGATTAAGGCAAGTCACTGAGACTGAACTCTGGAGAGGTACCACCTCCTGGAATGGTTTGCATATACTGATTCAGTCCAGACTGGGTTTTCCAGAGATTAGGAAACAAAGAAAGGGCTTTTGGTATACAAGAATGAGCTTGAACTGGCACAGTGCCTTCTTTCTGATCTAGCAATACAGGGCAGAACTCTAAAAGCACAACTGCATCCTGAGTAAAGTATACAGATAAAGCACCACTGAAGCAGAGGCATCCCTGTAGTGGACAGAAGCAACCAACCAGCATTTAGCCCATGACTCATTGTGAAGAGGGGAAATTTTCACCAAGGCACCAGGACAACATCCCATTCTTACCAAAAAATGTCCTGGTTGCTTCTGTCTGTGGAGAACAGACAAGAACTTGGTTTTTAAGGTCTCACCTGAAAGATGATCTCACCTCCCACTACTCATCTCTTTTCTCATTGCAGTTTTTGAGTTTAAGGTCTATCTTTCTTTAATCTCACCACCTGTTCCATCAACCCTGACTCCTCCAGTTACTTATCCTTCCTTTCACTCCGTCCCATTCCTTTTTCCTCTAGCCACTCTGTCTTCCTGCTTCTTTCCCCTCTACCTACAAGCACCAGGCACTTCCCTTTCTTGAGAAAAATCTTCAGCTCCTCCAGGTTTTCCTGCTACCATCCTCCTTCTTTCTCTCCTTCAGTCTCTGGAATCTACAAGTACACTGTCTGCTCCCACAGCCTTGACTATTTCTTCACCAACTTTCTTCTTCAGACCCTTTTCTGACTGGCTTCTGCCATCTCTTTTCCTGGAACCATCCTTATTTTACCTACAGTCTATTCTTCACCAACTTAAAGGGGCAAATCTTTACAGTTATTCATCTTGATCTTCCTTCAACACCACTATCACCCGTGTGACACTCTCTTGAGCAGGGCTGGCTCCAGGCACCAGCCTGGCAAGCAGGTGCTTGGGGTGGCCGCTCTGGAGAGGGGCAGCACCTCCAGGTATTCGACGGCAATTTGGCGGACGGTCCCTCACTCCCGCTGGGAGCAAAGGACCTCTCGCTGAATTGCCGCCGCAGATCACGATCGCGGCTTTTTTTTTTTTTTTTTTTTTTTTGGCTGCTTGGGGCGGCCAAAACCCTGGAGCCGGCCCTGCTCTTGAGGCACCTAGAATCATATAACCTCTCTCCCTCAGTAAGGGAGAGTTTTGCTGGAGCTTAAAACTGTGTGTAAGCTCCCTACCTCTGTCCACCTCATTGGCAAACTCCTTGAGACTCTGCCAGTCTTAACCTTGCCTTGTGGGTAACATTCAGTTATCCCCAGTTCCAAAATTCCCAGGAAGATCATTCCTCTGCAGCAACCAGCCTCTGTCATTCAATGTCCACAGAAATACCAAGTCCGCTGTCTCAAAAAGAGTCAGTACGCCAGCAATGTTCTCTCTAATTTTTTACATTCATGTGCAGAATGAATTTTGTAATGTGCACCAATATGGAGGTGATGTGTGGTGGGGTTAGGGCTGAGGGGTTTGGAGGGTGAGGGGACAGAAGGTTGGGATGTGGAGGGGGGAGAGCTGTCTGGGGGCGTGGGCTCAGGGATGAGGGATTTGGGGTACAGGAGGGGGCTCAGGCAGAGGGTTGGGGTGTGGGGGGATGACGGCTCTGTCTGGGGATGTGGGCTCTGGGGTGGGTCCAGGGATGCGGGGTTGGGGTATGTGAGGGGGCTCAGGGCTGGGGCAGAGGTCAGGGTGTGGGGGGTGAGGGCTCTGGCTGAGGATGCGGGCTCTGGGATGGGGCTGAGGAGTTTGGGGTGCAGGCTGCCCCAGGGCTGCAGCAGGGACAAAGAGGACTCCCCCCAGCCCTCTCTTGCTGTGGCAGTTCCGGCGGGGCCAGGGGAGAGGCTTCTCTCCCCACAGTGCACCTGTGCAGCCCTTAATAGCCTGGTGCATAGCCATGTGGCCGCACAGCTTAGAGAGAGCTTAGTACACCTGGTTCAACAGAGATTGCACAACTCACAATAATCTAATAGCACTGAGATGACTATTGTAAAATTAAAATTAAGTTTATTAATAAAGAACAGAGATTTAAGTGATACTGAGCAGAGATAATAGAAACAAACAATGGTTACAAACAAAACAAAAAACAGGCTTTCTAATGTCTAAAATTTAGACATTTGCCTCAGGTAGGCTAGTTTACCCACTGCCTCCTCAAAGTATTTTTAGAACATATTTCCAGCACCACATACATAACTATTTATACAAAACCTGTACATATATAAAGCAATGATATTCATGAACAGTGTGTCAACATTTTCCACATGATACCTTACAAGACACAGTTTGGCTAAGTATTTTGACAATAGTGTGTCAGGTGTATTGAGTTTGTCAGACCTGCTGGGATTTATTGTTACATAACAATGTGGCCTTTGCCAGTTGGCATAAAGAGGCTCTTAGGATCACAGCTCATTCCTTGTTTTTCTCTTCTTTCTTGTTCCATGCCATTAGGGATATTGTATAAATGTGATACATGATGGTGGAAAGGGTAACACTTACCTTCCTTCAACCAGGAACACTACAAACAAAACTAGACCTCACTGTGCCTAGCATGGGTTATGGAGTCATCCCTAACTCATGAACCCAAACTACCAAAAGGTACAAAAATACATAAGCCATATTCCATTGATCTAATGTCAGACTGACTGAAATATGATACTGTTACATTGATGTCAATATCTTTCTTCTGTAATCATTAAGACCCTAGTACAAAACCAAACCAAAGTCCATGCTATTTGAGACATCACACTCCTCTAGAAGTTATCTGTTCTGTAGCAGCCTAAAATTGTACAGCAAGTCTGAAAGAAATCAGCAACATTACAAATATTTAGGAGTGCAGAAGGATACTTTGTTATGATGACATTTTTTATTGGGTTCATATAAACAGAGAACTATCCCTAAGAGCTATGTTTTGTATCTGAATTTAATACAACTGTCGTCTAGTATATAAAAGAAATGAAAACTGGGAATAAGACTATAAAAGCATCTCAGGGTTCTGATTGCTTCAGCCCATCAAAATCTCTTATTAGGTCAAATCCTAAAATCTTTACTCAGTTTTTACTAAGGCAAACTCCCATTGACCTCAATTTGGCCTATTACTTGTATAGGCTTATAGTCAAATAACAGTTACCTGATGGTATCCTATCTAATTTGTCCATTAATCTATCGGTCATTATATGCTATTACACAATTATATAAATTAGCACATACAATTTTTTTTACATTTTACATTTACAAATATAAAAAAAATAGTATGTGCATAATGTAGTGTGTTATTTAAAACATGAAAACACTTCTATTTAAATCAATGCAAATTTGTATTTCATATTCCAACATCATAATAATATTATATCATATTGATCCAGGAATGACTACTTGATATCACATCAACAGTAATGTGACTCTGTCATTTGTTGACATATGGAAATTTTAGGGAAATTTATATATACATACTAATACACTAATATATTCAGCGGTTAAACTGTAGTCAGCTGTTTTATTCCAGTAACAATTTAAATCACAATCTACAAAACACAAAGTGGATTTTGCTACTCGGCTCAGTTGTCGCTCCCTAGTTCCATTCCTGCTTCTTTCCCCAGCTTTTTTCTCTGAACTCTCTCCTATTTCGATACCTTTCTGACACTGATATGGCCAGAGCCAAACAGAGTTTTCTAAGGACAGGATGGGAATTTAAAAAAAGCCTCTGTGATTTAGGAGCAAAAGTCACTAGATCAGGTTTGGAACAAACTTGATGAAATTAAGCCCACTGAAGTCAATGGAAAGATTCCCATTGAGTCTCTCAGGTTTAATTAATACCTGTTTCTCATTAACTAATTCCTGCCACCATACTTTTAGGACTCCTAAGACACTTATTGTCTTCAGTGGGCTTTGGATCACTGCCATAAAGAGGATTATCTCTTCTCTGTTCCATGAGATAAGGTCTTTGCATATACACCCCCAAATCACATTGGCTTTCCCCCCACACTAGATCATAGTTTAAGATCATATCCAAAAACTCTGCAGGTTTGATCAGCATTATTGAGTTCTGTAAAAAGCAACAGAGGGTCCCGTGGCACCTTTAAGAAAAGTGCCACAGGACCCTCTGTTGCTTTTTACAGATTCAGACTAACACGGCTACCCCTCTGATTATTGAGTTCTGTGAATCTCCTCACATTCAGTCTATGTTTTGGATTACATTGCCTTACATGTGTTACCAACTTGATTTTTCCTGGTGAAATATCATTTTAGAATTTACCCAAAGGTTAGTGCTGGGCATTTGAACATCTTCTCTGAGGGCCATTACATTCAGAGCCACACAGGGTCCATATTCTCTCTCTCTCTCTCTCTCTCTCTCTATGGCAAAATTCTCACCGACTTCAGTGGGAGCAGGATTAGCTCCAGTGTATATGTAAAGCCACTAGGGGAAGTTGTATGACATCTTGGACAACAGTGTCATCAATATCCTGATGATACTAAGTTTTATACTTCCTTTTCATCAAACCCAGTATATACACTATCCCATTGTATGACCAAAATTGGGGTCTGAATGAAAATGAACTGATCATGATTCATCCCGGGTAAGGCAGAAGTCCAGGGACACATTTTGAGGAACTACCAGACGCTATGTCTCTGCCATCTATTGAGATGTACTTAATTCACCATCTTCTGAGATCTGCTTTTTCTAAAATGGTTCACAACCTCAGAGCCCTACTGAAGCCATTGCTGCTTCTGGACTTTAATGATACTGCAGTAGCCGATAGTGCCTTTTATCTTCTGATTGACCTGTGACCATTCCTTTCTAATACAGATTTAGGGCTATCACTGAAGACCTCCTGGAAGCTTCAGCTGAGGCAGATGAAGCAACCCAGCTCCTGTATGGGATAGGACTGAGAGCATGATACCTACGCTCAGACCCCTTTACACTCCCACGTGGAGTTCGAGTTGCAGAAAACAATCTCTAAAGCTCTGAAGACTCTAGACCTTGCTATTGATAAATCACTTCTCACTTTACTGCAGCAGTTGTTTCCAAGGTCAACCCTACAGCCTGGAGGGGATAAAAGCATATATGACTGTGGTAAGGTCTATGTCAGTTAGAAGTAACTATCCCTAGGCCAAGAGAACTCAGCACAATGGGAATCTAGAGACAGTAAGATTATGAAATTGTGATGCTCTGATACTAAGCATAGGTATATCCCTCAGAGACCTAAATTAGATGGTGAGCTCTTCAGGGCACAGATCATGTGTTTGTCTGGATTGACTATATTCCAAACAAATATAAGGATATACATGCTGTACATTTTCTTCCATATAGCTACTCTCACAGGTCACACTGTATTATTTCTCTGTCCCCCCAATATGTTCAACACATGCCAGTACACTATCATATAGTCTGAACATTCAATATACCATTTACATTTCTATAAGCTTGAGAAATGCCTGTAAATAAAAAAAATCTTACAGATAGTTAATAAACTTCTTAAATAAAAGTGCCTAACTCTTATCCTCTCAGTAGCTGTCTAGACACATCCCCACAATATGCTCCTTGTATTTAAGTGGTCCACCACTCAGTTCATGCCAGAGAGCACACACTTGGAAAAACTGGATTTGGGTAAGACTTCAGGAGGGCTTGTCTAAGATGTTGTACTAAGGTCCGTGAGCCTTATTGTTACTTACACTCACCTGCTCTGATAATGTAAAGGGCTATATTTACACTTACTTTAAGTTCCCTTTATATTGACAGGAAAGTGTAGAGATTCCTTAGTGTAAATGAAAAAAAAAATCAGGCTCCATATATCTTACATCTACTGCTTTTTCCTTCCACCACTAACTTGTAATTTGATCATCCAAGTACTGCTCTATCTGCTGTCACCCCCAAGAAACAGCCCAGTGACCCTTCCCCACATCTTTCCCATTCACTGGATTCAAATACTGGTGTTTGAGTCCCCCCACAGACACACACTATGTATTCCCCTTGCAAGGGATGGACCTTACATAGCCCATGTTTCATCAGAGGAGACTGTGGCCCTCGTTCTGACTGAAATGAAATGAAAGACAGTACTGTTTTATATTATTAGTGTGACAGCTTTTGTTGTACTTTCTATTTCAGCACTCATGTCTGAAAAACATTAATTTTATCTATTTGAATGAAAATAAATAGAACAGACCTTTCTGTGACTGCTGGTGCTTTACCTTTTCTGTGGATAAGCCTAGGACCATCAACCTGGAATCTTTCACAAACATTAGTGCCACTTAAAATAAAAAAAAAATAAAAAAAAATACAGCAGGACTTGGATGCGTTACAATACAGAAGTAACAGTACTGTAGTTGGAGCTAAGGGCCCAGTCCTGAAAAGGGATGAATATTGAGTGACAATGGTAAAGAATCAGAGAGAAAGTCGCTTTCTTCTAACCCTAAACAAAACTCCTTTAGATTAAAAACAAAAAAAAAAAAAAACTGTATTATTCCTGAAAAACTACTTTTTCTTGCTCTTCTTCATGGTAGAGTTTCTGTCTAGAATATCCCCTAGCCCATTCCTTCCTTGCATCCTACAGATTGAAGGGGATGGTGCACATACCTTCATATCTCCCTTCAACTACCCTTTTTTTTTGGGGTGAGGGTATGATCAATATTTAACAACAACACATTATAGATCCAGTCACCAGTTTCATCATTCATCCAGATCTGGCCATCTCTATGTTGGGTATTGTCTAGCTGATGCACTTGGATTATTAAATCTGAAAGGTATAGATTCCTGTTCTATAGATATAGGATTCTTCTCAACAGGACTATCTCCTTTCACTACGATCATGGTGCATTGCTCTTAAGCTACCACTCCATTTATGATCAGTAAAGGTGTCAGAGAGAATCTCTCAACATGGAAGGTTTTGTTATGGCATTCTCACCAAGTACTCTGAAATACACTTCTCTGGTCCATCAGAGCCCAGATTCGTTAACCTTTAGGACTTACTACAAGGTTCTCCTTTTCTTGCAAGTATTTAAGAGAGGCAGGGTGAGGTGAGAAAGGAAGAATTTGTTAATTGGGGTAAAATGGAATTAGGGCATGGGAATGAATTTTGATTGTACAGGTGATCACCACTGTATTTTAGCAGTTCAATGTAATTGCTAATTGTACTCTTTTAATAGTGGAAGGGGCACCAAGAGCACAGGGCAGTTAATCTTAGTATGTATAAACTTAGCAGAGCACCAGGGCCACATAATGCCTCCTGAGTACCTCCTCCTGGCTAGGGTTGCCTCTGTGGTTCTCATCCCTCTCTTTCCCCTTCATCCAGGCTCCTTGAAGAACTCACTCATTTGCCAGTGACCTTCTAGACCCACATCCTTTAAATCAATCTTCATCAGTTCTCCACAGCCTGGGAACAGACTTTGCCAAAAAACAGAATTCAAAAGTCCAAAACAACCACAAAATGTTTCTGCTCACCTTCCCTTCTTTAACTCCCACTCACAGGCTTTATTTGGCTAGGGCTTTGCAGGAGCCAGACTTGCTCCTCAGAGCTGCTCCTACCAGTCCTAGGTCTATATCATTTCCTCAACTTTCCCAGTTTACTGCCAGACAGCCTACCCTCTGGCACTCTTAATTACTCTTTCTTAGCCATATCCCTCCTTGCACCTTCCTGCTGCCTTTTATATTGGAATCACCCAATTCCACTCAGGTGGGGCATATCCTGTAATCAGGGCTGGCTTAGGCCCAGTCTCTCCAGCCCAAGGCCAAGCCACCCTGTTACAGTAAGTTTTTAAAATCTAAATCCATCAATCAAAATAAAGACTAGGGCCACACAGCAATTCAGGGCCACACAGCAATTCAACCAATCTTGGAACCAGCTAAAGACACCACCTCTTTCTTCTGTAAAGATTATCTTGAGCAGTCTCAGCTATGTTGGAATATAACTATAGCCACAGTGAAAAAAGCTGGTGGCCCAATATTCTTTCCTCAACCAGTGTTAAAACTGGGTCCTTTGGTTTACATCTGAATAAGCTCACAGCTGCATTTTTATGGTTCAAGAAGAAAGACTGATGCCCCTTTGGTATCTCGTGCCTCACATCCTTTAAGCAGGGCCATTTAGCAACAGAATAAAAATTTCTCTCTAATTAGGTTGGTAGCACGGTTCTGATCTGTTGACCCATGAGCAGCAGAAAGAGGTTCACTTCAGTGACTCCTGGCAGAGGAGTGGGGGAGGGAAGAAGGCTGCCCATGGCTGCATACAGGGGGTCTTTTTGTTGTAAAATTCTCTTAGCAATTTCTACCGCTCTCCCTGCTGGTCCATTCCCTTGTGGGTGGTGGTGGATGGAAGCAATAGGCCTGAAACCATATTGTATCCTTAACCCCTTAAATTCAGAGTTGCCAAACTATGGCTTGTTGTCACTGGCTGTTTCTTCTGTAGTCCCAATGAGAAAACATGTCTTACCTTTTCTATGACCTTTTGATTTGGAGATTATATCTTTCCCCCTTCTTACTTCTTCGTTTAACCTCTTTAGGTCTACACAAATACAGACATGCCCATTCTGATTAATAACCACCTTAGGGGTATATCATTGTGATAGTCTCACTAATATGCCCTGTCACACCTTCTCCTCTGTCCCATCCAGTTCTTCCACTTTGGGAAGCAAAGGCCTTGATTGTATTATGCACACAGAGTATGGTTTCCTCTTTCAGCAGGACCACACTGGTTCTCCTTTAAGTTATTTTCAGTGACCACTCTCCCAACTGTCTCTACATATTTTATGAAGCACATCTCAATAGATATAGTTCAATCTACTAATGATAGTCTCATTAATGACAAAGATATCAGACACATACTCCATGCCCGTGTAGCTACTTTAAGCTTTGAATTGACACTGGCCATTTATCTGTCCTTCCGGAACACTAAGGGCCTGATCAAAATCCACTGAAGTCAAAGTCAACCTAAAGAGATTAAATTGGTTTCGACTGATTTCAGTGGTCTCTGGCCCAGACCCTAAGGTAGGCTATGCAAACCTAGCTCTGCCCCCTTTCTCAAACACTATACAGTATTACATACTATTTTTTCTCCAACTTTGGTTACATGTGTAATACTTTCTACTACTGTGTACTACTCTGGGTATGCCAGATAGTGTCTACTAAAGTCATGTGAATATAAGATGCACAGTGAATGAAAGAAGGGCTAAGTAAAGGACTCTCCCTCTACAATATCCACTGTGAACGTCAACGATTCTCTGTGCAACTAACAAAATACTGCCTACAACGCTGCAGGGAAAAGACCAGAAGGCTATTAAATACGGTTTTTTGAGAAATAGTGTGTGCCCATGCAATTAAAGATTGGCTTATAATGCAGGTGTAGGTCAGCAATAAGGTTGAATGGGCCACCTTTACTTTCCTTGATTTGGAGTGCTTAACTCTGCTAACTGGGGCTTTTGTTTGTACCTTCCTAGACCTATTTGAAAGGAAAAAGACAAGAAATGGCCCAATATGTAACTGTTTGGCCAGCCACTTCCCGTGCCACTCACGGTGCCTTCATTGTTACAGAATTATCCTTGATGGCTTTTCTGACAGCTGAGGCTCTCTTGCAGCAAATCACTGCAGTACCTTGCTTTCCTGCTGTATGTTACCCGTAGTAACAGGCAGCGTTGGGTTGGACCCATCTCCGCTGGGCTTTGGAGGAGAAAGCAGCCCCTCCTTCTCTCGTCCCCAGGACACTCATGCTGCCCCGGCTATACAAGCAGCTCCCATTGAGCTCTTCTCGGCTCCCTTTCAGATCCCCTTCTTGCACTGCCTGCCTAGTGAGGGCTAATATTTCCTCCGGTTTTATTGCAGACGGAAAGGCCTCCCTGCCTAATCTAATTCCCTCTTCTTTGTCACAGGCAGATGTCACTTTTACATCTGTGCGTCTGTTCAAACGCCCCCCTCCAGCCCAGCAGATGTTACCACTGGTAACGGAACGCCAGCAAAAAGTAACGCCCAGGTCCCTCTGCTGGAGGGAGCCTGTTGTGTGCTAGAGGCGAGCGCTTCCCTGCTTCTTTCCTGAGGGCAATCCCCCCCTGCAGAGACCAGCCCCAACACATGCCCCCATGGCACGCACAACATACCTGAACATTCCTGCCAAGAAGCTGTCCTCTGCACACTCGTATAAAACACAGCAAGGATGCACAGAAAAAGAAGAACGTTCATAAACTCATAACACAAACTCAGCAAAGAGCCCCACAATTACACACACACAACAAACGCTCAGCCAGGCACAACACACGAAAGCACACAACGTACGCCTTTACTTGCACACTGCATGTAAACAGCAATACTCTTACACGCACATAACACACAAATAAACTCAGTTCACACATGAACGCACGCACATAACACAACATTCACTCCTCTGCGTGCAAACAACTTTCCGAGAAGCTGAAAAATATCAGCGTCGGTCCCTTTTGTACTAGATGTAGTTCAGGAATTAACCACTTTCGAAACTAACTGCGAAACCCCTTCCTTCAATAGGGCTTCTTACACTGGTGACTTTTGCATGGGTCTAGCTATATCAACGTAGCTGTACTGGTGGTGCAAACCTTTAGTGTAAATACACCGTACTAGGAGATGCAGATACATCATGTCTCCACCCGCCTCCTCACCCCTCAGACAATTCCTCAGTTTTCCCTCAATACTTTCTTCACACGCACCCACTCCGTCTGATACATACACATAAACACGCAGTCAAAACACCTTCAGACTAATCAAGCTATTCTGTCTACAGGCTGAGAAAGAAGAGTTTGTTTGTCTTCTATTTTAGATGCTTTGGAGGCACTCAAATATGTTAGATAGATAGACTCACTGTAGCGTATACCCACAAAAGTACATGGGAATAGTTAAATGTAAGTTAAACGTTATAGTGTGGTGAGATCTGGGGAGGTGAAAACCAACATAAAATTCATTTGCCTTGAGAAAAAATGTTATTGATCACTATTTTTGTTGCTGTTTCTTGCTTTATATTATGGGGAGCTAGTCTGCTAACTACTCCGGCGCAATGATACAGGTCAGAGGATAGTGACCCGCAGTAATGAGCCTAATGGATAAAATAAAAGCCCCATTTTCCTCTTTTAACCAAATCGACGACTGCATAGTGAAAAATCGACTCTGACGTGACATCCACCGCGGAATAATTTGAAGGCTTCCCCCCAAATAAAGCAATCAAAAAGAAATTCTCACTGGTATTAATATTTTATTCATCCCCATGTTATTGTGTTTAGCCTGCGGTAAAACAGATTCATAGAAGTGAGACATTATGGGCCTGACAAGCGTTTTCCCATGAATCGCTACTTCAATACAATGGCATTTTGTTTGCTGTTTTGTTTCACTGTCCTCTAACATTCTTCCTGACTTTCAGGGTGGAGGAAAAGATTCTCCTCTATGAATAGCGAAGAATAGGAAAGAAAAGTTTCTTTTAAACTTTCAGCCTTATTTAATTCTGGTACTTGATAACGTGTAAACCTTCCCCCGGCTTCGCACCATCCCTGACTTTCCTTTGTTTTGAGCTGTTTTTGCTTCTAGCATTACTTCTGTCCTTACTGAGTCATTTGGAGAGAAAGCTGCACACAGCTCTCTGTCTCTCGAGCCTGTATCAGTAAACAGCCAGGCAGGGAACTGTCCCCAGCTCTGGTTGGCTGGATTTGAATTTGTGATCTAGACAAAAGGTCTCTTTTGGGAAAAGGCTACTGGGGGCTCTAATTCTATTTGTGCCGCTTGGAAATCAGAAGGGGTTTTTCCACACTTCATTTTGATTCGATTATTTCTTATAGATGGTTTCGCTCTCCCCTCACCAGACGCGTGGGGGAAGGCTGCTGAAGCAGTTGGCCTATAGTTGCAATAATCAAATTAACCATTTGCTACAACTTTTAGGGAGAGCAGCTCGCGTGTAGAAAGAACAACTCGAAACAAAACCCAGGGGCCGAAGCCTGTCCGCCTCGGAGAAGCCCAGCGTGACTTTCATCTGCAGAGGCGAATCAAAACATCCACAAAAGATTTTACACTGGAAAAAAAACACACACACACAAAACCCACCTCCCATAAATAAAGCCGCAGAACGGAGATAATTGAGTCAAGTGCATTTGCTCAGCGGACCGTAGATCGGCTGGAAGATCCGCCAGTGTAATGACCGGGCATGAGGAGCTCACCCCCCTCCGAGGCAACACCGTTTGGTTTTGCAGGGCAAAGGGGCTGGCTGGGGGATTGAAGGAAGAGAGGGACAGGCCACGGCTGGCACGATCGGGGGCAGAGGCGGGAATGGGGGAACGGGCAGAGCTGGCCCGATGGGCTGGGGTGTACAGTGAGTTAGGCACCGCTGAGAACCCCCGGGCTGGCAGGATCCAGGCCCTGGGCTGGCCAGCGCATGGCGGAAGCGGGAGGGGGAACGCTCCCTGCCGAGCAGGCCGAAGGCAGACGGGACTCGAGCACGGAGCTGGCGAGTCTGGATCCGGGAAGGGGGGGGGTGGAGGAGAACAGGATTGGGCCGAGGACAACATGCAAGGGAAGCGCCCTCCACAGCGCTGGAGCAAGCGGGCTGGCACGGCTCGCAGAGCCCCAGGGACCGGTGTGGGTAGGGGCAAGAGCCGAGGGCGAGCCATTGCCAGTGAGGCTCTCTGCAGGCAGTCCTGCACGCTCGGGACTGGTCACAGTCACGGCCCGGCGCGCTCATGCGGCTCCTAAGGTGAGGGGTATGATCACAAACCAGACAAGGGCCTGTCACACTCCACTCTGCCTGTGGCTTTAGCGCCATAAAATGTGCCTGGAGAGCAGGGTTTATTTTCCCTCTACGAGGTGCGATGAGTCCCTGAGGGTCTCTGCATCGAGGGCCTATCGAGGTCCAAAGGAAGGTTTTCCATTCTGCTCAGTGGCCTCTGGATCAGACCGTAAATCTTCGCCTATTTACTTACACTCCGCAGCGTGCCAGAATGTTGTTCCAGGGTGAAAGATAGGGGCTGTGAATTACAAACAAACAGCCAGGGAAACATTTCAGGCCAGATCCAGGAAAGAACAAATCAGACAATAAGTGCCCTGGAAGAGACACACTTAGAAATTCTTAAAAAGTTCCATTTGTTGTTTCAGAGGTGAATAGGTACCTCCCTGACCCAAATGTGTATTCATATTCATGAGCGAGCGGGTAAATAAAGACAAATCCCGGCTGTAATTAACACTTAGATTCACATCACTCTTTGCTGCCCTTTAGTTTTTGGGGACTGAAGACAGATGTTTGCATCGCTTTTCTCCTCTTGTCTGCTGACCATAAAGGAAAAACCATTTAGAGCCTTGCACCAAAACCATGTTCACATTTATTTTCATTTCACCGATGCACAAAAAGTGTCCACGGGCCACCAAAGGCCGTTCTTTATCAAATACACATTGTACAACATGCAAGGGCAATAAAACTATCAGACCTCGCCATAAAACTATCAACAGGATCCTCAATGGCTTAAGAATCTTTTTTCCTTCTTTTATTAGTTACCGGTAATTTACAGTG